>NW_017731586.1:916203-934943 GCF_001890085.2 Hipposideros armiger
AAAAAAAAAAAAAAAAGCATTTACAGCCACCACTTCTGTAAGAAAGAAGGGGAAACAAGAACACATACACATATTTGCTTAGCTTCACAAAGAGAAACACAGGAAGAACAAACCAGAAAATCATGAAGTTGCTTACTCACAGGGGATTGGGTGGAACTGGTGAACAAAGGAGGGAAGACACTTCTCAGAGTATGCCATTTGTATCGCCTTCACTCTGGGGACATATTAATGTTCTACAAACTCAAAAATTAAATCAAGCCGCCAAGGATGGGAAAGGGGAGGAGGGGGATAAAACTGAAAGTAAATTCATCTCTAAACTAGAAATAATCACAGTGTCTAACTTGCAAAGTGTGATATGAGTTAATACCCATAAAGTGCTTAGGACAATGCCTAGCACATGCAAACACTGAATACGTGTTAATCAGTATTGCTTTACAATTGTTGTTATGTTAATTACCTGGGTGCTGCTTCCAAAAGTTGTTTATAATCCACCTGTCCATGGTGTTGCTACTCAGTTTAGTCCTCCAACAGCCCATCAGCACCACCTAGGGACTTGTTAGAAATGCATCTGCCAGACCTATTGAATCATAATCTGCATTTTTAACAAGATCCCCAGGTGATTCCAATGTACATTATAGTTTACATACTGATAGGGCATGTTTATGACAAGTAATCTTGTCAGATGGCAAAGGCCCAGGGGCAAATGAACACCAGAAATGCATGTCACAGGAACCCAATTCCTCTTCAGTATCTCATTCTCTTAGGATTTATTTAGAGATATTCAAAGCCTGAAGAAAACTAAAATTAGTTTTACACTCATGCCCAGATATCAGTAATACCTCAGCACAGGACGCTCGGAGTGGTCTGGTGCCCCTGAAGAGAGAGCCCTCCTGTGGAGCAGAGAGGAAATTTCCAGCTCTTCCTCCAGGGCGTGAATGACAGCACCAGCGCTCCACGGTTGGTGCCTGGCCTCTGCTCAGGAGGTGGGGTCTCATTGTCAGACGCCTCTGGTGTCTCCAGGCGCGCTTTTCAGCTAGAAGACAGGTTGCCAAATAGCTGGCTCATCACCTGTGTCCCTGCAGTGTGCACGCTCAGAAATGCACAAGGCAAAACAAAGACCCTGATGAGCCAACCATAATTCTTGCTTAAGACAGAAGACCAGAGGAAAGTTTCTATATTGAAATCGTTCCTACCCCTCACCTTCTTGGATTTAAGCACTCCTACCGCGGTGCTGTCTTACATCCTAGGTGTTAGAAATAAAACACAAAACAGGCTTCCTTCCTTCTTTTCTTCCTCCCTTGCTTCCTTCTTCCCTTCCTTCCTTTTTTCCTTCCTTCCTCGTTTGTCCCTTCTTCCTTCCTTCCCTTCTTTTCTTGCCATTCTCTGTGTTCCCTCCATTTATATTCCTTTCTCCTAAACAGCATAGTATGTTTCTTTACTTTAAAAAAACAACTTTAGAAGTTGTTTTGTAAATTCTAACTCAAAAGCCTGGAAAAGAATCTGTCACTCGTTGTCTTGTTGTATAATATTTGGAAGTAATGTATTCATGGAAGGCAGCTCATCAAAGCTTTTATTATTATTATTATCGCAATTGTGTCATTCAGCATTTTGATTGAGGAGGGGGCATTTAAATAGTTTAAATGCATGTTTCCAGGGTTTAAACCATTGAAATCAACTTTTGTACTGTGTTTCTTTAAAAATTTATAACAAATTCACTATTTTTGTGAACTGAAATTTTCAGGAAATACCGAAGACCCTAGGAGTGCGTGAAGGTGTGATGCCTCTGGAAACATTCCCCCTTAATGTACAGACGCAAATCTGCGTCACCGGTCCCCAATGTGTTAATGTTCCTGTGTCAACTTGAGTCTCCATAATTAATAACTGTATTTGAAAATATATGTTAGGGTGTTTTCATTTTTAAATAATAATAAGCAATGTTTCCTACTTGGATAGTATCGCTTGTTTATTGTGCTTTCTTCAGCCTCGAAGCTCTAATGAATTTGCCTCCTCTAAGCTACAGGAATCCCGCCTTGAGGAGCTCATGGGCAGTGGGACGTGGAAGTGCCTGTCATTCCCCTAACTTTTGGGGGCTGGACAAGCGGGGTATTGGTTTCCACGCACACCTTAGAAGTTCTAGGTGCTGAGAGGAGACCCGGGGATTCAGGGGTCGCACGGCGGAGCGCGGCCAGGCGGCGGTGCTCCCGGGCGCGGGGCGGGGCGGGCTCGGGTTACCCACGACGCGCGGGGCGCCGCGCCTCCACTGCGGCCGCCGCCTCCTCCGAAAGCCGCGCGGGGAGGCAGAGGCGCGGCGTTGAGGCGGCAGCGGGTGCGGAGCGGCGGGGCGGCGGCTCCGCCGAGGGCAGTCCCGGGCAGCGCGGGCCGGTGAGTGCGCGGGGGCGTCGGGGGCCGGAGGAGCGGGCGCGTCGGGGGCGCTGACGGCCAGGCCCCCCGGGCGACCCCAGCGGGGGCGGGAGGAGTGGCCGCCTCTCCTGGCAGCTCTGTCTCCGCTCTCTCTGTCTCTAGCTTCCACGCTTGCCTAAAACTCATAGTCAATCAGCGACTTGCCCGCCGCGGCGCAGTCTCTAAACCCTGCCCGGAGAGGCTCCAGCAGCGCGGGCCTGGGCAAGCCGCTCCGAAGTCCTCCGGCCGCCGCCGCAGCGGACGTTTCTGACCAGACGTTTGCATCTTGGGGGACGTTTGGTTCCCTCTGGTTCCAGGGCAGCCCGTGGCTCTTGACCGCGTTGTTTGCCTCGCTTCTCAGGCGCCCTGATGTTGCTCCCTGAACCCCCTCCTCCTGGCCCGGCTGTGGCCACTATCACGACGCCTTCTTAGCTTTGGCCTGTTTGTATCCCGATGGGTTTCCTTAAGAACAAACAGTGTGTGCTGTCGCCGGCTCCGGAGGCCAGGCGCTGCCTCCAGGTACCCCGGGTGGGTCGGCCCGCGGCTGCCTGCGCGGGGGTCGGTCAGCGGAGCCCCCTCAACGCCCGGGAAAGCCTGAGCCTCGGGTCTCCTGCACCTCCTTTAACCGAGGGGTCCCTAGGAGCCCTCCCGCCCTAAAACTTGGCCGTGGCAGCCTCCTGCCTCAAACCCTTCGCCTTCCTAACCCCTTACAGTGGCAGGCGCTCTACCACCATAGCGGTTCTGACATTCTGCGCTCTGAAGGCTCCTGGCTTAGGTTTAGTCAAGACAGTTGAGCAGGAAATCAATTTACGGGCACTGAGCGCCCCACTGAGTTGGGCGCGCTGGGCGGTCTAATTGAAGGGCAAGTCCCCCAAGATGAAAACCAAGGGTCTGCTAACTGTGAAGCAGTCAGTCAGGCTGTGAGGCAGGCGCGGAGGTGTCTTTTCCTCACCGCGATGAGCACTGTTATCAATCTGGGGTCTAGAATTTTTAAAACATGAATGGAAAATGTTATAACAAAAATGGCAATTTGGGGAGAAGGACTGAAATTCAGCTTTTTCTTATCTGAAAACTGGGAACAATGTGCATTAAATATAAATGTATAATCTAAGGTAAAGCTTGGAACTGGAGGGGAATTTGAAGTATGTGATAAGAAGTACAGTTGACTCTAGAACAGCACCTGTTTGAACTGCATGGTTCCACTTATACAGAGATTTTTTTCAGTAAATAGGTATTGTACTCTAAATGTACTTCCTCATGATTTTCTTTTCTCTAGCTTACTTTATTGTAAGAATACTGTATATAATACACATAACATATAAAACGTGTGTTAATCGACTGTTTATGTTATGGGTAAGGCTTTTCAGATCAACAGATAGCTAGCTATTAATAGTCAAGTTTTGGGGAAGTCAAAAGTTACACTCGGATTTTTCACTGCACGGGGGTCGGCACCCCTAACTTCTGCATTGTTCTCTAAGAGTCAACTGTGTAACCCTTTTTGAAATGAAATTTGAAATAGGTTTTTGCCAGGCAATCCTATTACTGTAGTATTTCTTTGTATCAGAAGTCTTTCAGGCAGGGCGCAGGAGGCAGGAGAGAGAAATTCAAACTAATTTGCATTAGAAAGAAACTTAGGGTGAAGAATTCCTAGGTAAGGTTGCTATGGCTGATATCTTAAGTGCACTGCTGGAAAGCATTCTAGTCTATTAAGTAACACCTGAAGCCCCAATTCTGTTACGTAGCATTTCTTTTTTTCTCTCTTTAACTACTCTGAAACTTTACAGAGTTACACGTTGCTCATTAATTTATGAGCGATACCAAAGGAATTGACTCAATCCAACAAGTATTTGAGCACCTTCCCTGCATGAGGCGCTTTGCTAAAAGCTGCAGAAAATAGACAATGGAGGAATTTTCCAATTCAAACACTAGCAGCAACAGTGGACTGGTTTGTAAAGGTTGCACTGCCTGTTCAATTTAAAATAAAAAACATTTGAGCTTTAATTTCATTCTAAATGCCAAGTGTGTCCCCTGGTATACTAATCATTTTGTGATTTTCCTATCCTTGCAGGTGATTTGCATTTTAGTAATTCCAAAGTAAAAGGTTTTTCTAGGAAATATAAATAAGAAGATATGTTCACTTTTCCTATCATTTGCATTACCATTGAGTTAATAAAGTCAAAATCAGGAAGAAAAAATGAGACAGTCATTTTCCTTTCCTTTGGTTTCAAACTAATGGAATCTTGCACCACGGAAGACATATGGATAAATGTAATCCTCTGGTGCTTCCCAAACTGTCATCTAAATCCATCCTTTTGGAGGATAGATCCAATTTCATGAAATGTTTCAATCCTTTTTTTGGAGGATAGTTCCAGAGGCCAATTTCATAAAAGCTTTCATTGTAGATACCAACACCAACACCATCAATGTCGTCATCTCCCCAACTTCCCCTTTGAAAAGAGTTGTATTCTAGGGAGCTTTGGAGAGGGGACAGGTCTTTTTAAAAGTCTGGCCAAAGCCTGGGACTTTATTGCCAGAAAACAAATGCACATCCATTCCAAATGTTGCATGTCTTTCAAAGGATTCATGGTGCCCGGGAATGAGATGTCAATATTACAACAAGGGTAGTGAATTAGTCAGCGGGTGTGTAAATGGTGAAAAAGGAAATGAAGCAAGGATGTGGGTAAATCCACAAACTGAGTGGATATAATTTAATTTAATTTAATTTAATTTAATTTAATTTAATTGCTAATGGAATAAATTCTTGGCCTTTGAGTAAGTGTTCTGTGAATGGGGAGTAATAATTTTATTATTTATAAAAGACAAAAGACCGATTAGTCCCATTGATTTTTTAGTTGGTCAAGATCAGCTTTTATCTTGAAAATTATGAATCTCATTCTTCAAATTTTCTTGTTCTTCTCAAAGAAAGTTTTTCTGAGATGGTTTTCCCCTTTCAGGATATTTTCTCACATGCCAACTTTGGTAGCCATGAATTTCTAAGTATGGGAATGGTTGAGTTCAAAATTTAAATGATCTCCCTCTCTCTTTCTATCTGTCTCTGTCTCTCTATCTATCACACACACACACACACACACACACACACACACACACACACACACACACTAGTAGTTAACCATTTAAAGGGAGATTTGTTTATTTATTTTTATTTTTATTATATAATTACTATTTCAATGTAAACCACTGTGATAACAGTAGTTGTGTCTTGGGAGAGACTTGGTTGCTATTAGGAATGGACAGCATTAAGAAATATTTTTGGGCCAGCATAGTGGCACATTGGTTAAGAGCTGGCTTGGGACACCAGCTCTGAGCAGCAGGGACCCCATTTGAATCCCACATGAGGGCTAGTGACACTGCCCTCTACAGCTAAGATGGTGAACAACAGCTCGACCTGGAGCTGGGCTGCCATGAGTTGCCAGTGTCTGCGTAGGCAGTGGGCTGCTGTAATCTACTGTGAGTGGGCAGCAGCCACTGTGAGCGGCCATCCAGAGGCCGGTGACCGATCTGCCTCTCCCGGGAAGAGCGCAATGATAATACCAACATGGGCCAGTGAAGCTACATCTTCCACAACTAGACTGAAGAACAAAAAGGACAGCAACTTGTCTGTTCCCCTTTCCCCAATTCCCCAGCTTTGTTCTCCTCCCCCAATTCCCCAATAAAATGTTTAAAAAAAAAAAAAGAAATATTTTGGACATAACTTCTTTCAAAGAACAAACCAGCAGCTGTGAATTCACTTTCCTTTCTTCTATGCCTAGGGACGAGGAGCCAGCTCTTCCTTCTCCAGCTCTCATCCCTACTGATCAAGGTTTCACTACACTGCACTAGACCGCCCAGCCGGGGACCCCGTTCCCTGCCCCCTTGTGCTACGCATTGGATCTGGGTAAGTAGAGGCCCCCCTGGAACTAGTAAAATGGGAGAGTGAGTCATAGGTAGTGATGGATTTTACCTGGACCAAAGGATTCCTTAACATTTCCGGAGGCCTGAATCACACTAAGAGAGAGAATGCCAGAACCATCACAGCTTACTCTCCCCTTTTAACTTGGACCAGGACCAGCCTAACTGATCCTTAGATATAAATCAGCTTTGACTTACATTATCCTTGAGTAACAACTAGGTGGCTGGTCACAACTCCAAAATGTCATTGAGAGACATTTATTAGATGAGTAAATTACTGGAGATTATGATTTTGATCCACACTCTGCCATTGACTAGGTATGTGATCTTAGGCAAGCAACAAGTCAACTACATTCTTTGGACCTTAATTTTTCTAGGTTTAAAATTAGAGTGTCATATGGGATTAGTAGTTCTTAATGTGTATGAATCACCTGGAGAGTTTATTAAAAGAAAAAAAAGAAAGAAAGAAACTGGGTTAGAGATTCTGATTTAATTGGACTGGGGAAGGCCCAGACACCTCTATTTTTTTAAAGTACCCCCTCAGTCTCTCCCTCGCCCCCCCCCACACACACATACACACACCAGAAGACACTAATGCCTAGCCAAGATTGAGAATTACTAGGTTCAATAATCATTGTGAACTATGTCACCTAAGACTGCGTCACCTAAAGATAGAAAGCAGGCCCACAAAATTATTTTTATACATACTCTGTATACAGTATTACATACACTTCATGGTAACCAAGCCTAAGCATGCCTTTCTAAGAAGAAGTCCAAATCAAACAATTTTAGTTTATTCAGGGATAGCGCTGTGCCTCCTTACCAGTTCAGTATTCCCACAATGCTTTGCGAGTTCTCAGCACCCAGCATGTTTTGATGGACTGAATTAGGTGTAACTCTGCCTATCCAAGATGATTAGCTGTTCCAGGAGGTCCCTGGAGAGGATTATCTCTCTTCTCTCAGTATCCATGCCAGTGTTTAATAGCCTATTGAAATTTTCTCCTAGAGGTGATCTATGACTTGTTGGGGTGGAGGAGAAAGGTGTCAGCAAAGGATAAGTACGATCACCTTGATCGTTGCTGAAATGTGAGCTTCTGTGTCCAAACTGAGATAAAAAAATGATCCTCACACCTTCTCAAGTAGTTGTAGACTATCGAGTTACCAGAACTGGGATAGGAAAAACAGAGCACATTGTTTACCTTAATCATTTGTTGGGACCTAATCTTGTTGCCAATACATTGTAAATTCTGCAGATGTTCACACTTTGAAAATTATTCTTAGATTTAAAGATATAACTTATTAAATTGTAATCCATGAAATTTATTTCTGTTTATCCTACTCTTTTTTTCTCCTACTGCCCTTTATATCCCAAACACCTAGAAGAAGGAAAAAAAATAAAAAACAGTGTATGTGTGACCATCAGATAAGTAAAAGAGAGATGGACATGAGTTGACAAGAGATGGAAAGGCTTTAAGGGGAAAATGTAGAAGAAGGGTCAGAAGGCCCATGGATTATAAGGAGCTACACTTAATTTCTTTATTTTCTCTCTATTCTTGGTCTTATAACTGTTACACATTTATCCTCAAGCCGTCTAAAATTTAGGCAAATCGTTGTATCCCAGCTGCTCTGTGTTGGTAAATGTGGACTTATGGCCCGTGATTCCGATGTGCCCCTGCAGTCCCCCATACACAGTGCATGGGGTGGGTCTCCATGGATGCACTGGCAACCTGGACTGCTTGGTCTGATCCAGCATTGACCGTTCCCTGACTTCATTCTAAATAATGTCTTACACTGGGGAATATTTTTTCCTGGGTGAAAAGCTACTGGCTCTTTATCTTCAGGTCTCAGAGGACCTGCCCTTAAGTTGTGTCCAAACTCTGTTGGAGAACTACAGGACCAGCTCAGCCACCACCTCTGCGTCTAGCTAGAGCTGGTTGCACTCACTGCCATGAAAAACATGTTCTAGGATTGGATTCATTTCCTGTGTTTACTGCTGATCATTGTTCCCAGTGATTTAGTAATATTGGGCACATGCCGTTTTGTTGTTTCATAAGGATTTTTTTGCCTACTTCTTAAAATGAATTAAGGTAGGAATAAAGATGCTAGGAAAAGATGGATTTTTGTCATCACGTTAAATCTAATGAAAAACTTAATTAATACTAAACTCAAACTTAAGTTTATATGGAAGTTTATATATAAGTATTTGTCCTCCCACAAATCTAATTTTTGAAGATAGTAAGTATAGTCAGGGCTGTTCTGGTCCATAAGATACCATTAATTTGCTTTTTAAATCTTTACTGCCTCAAAACAATTAAATGTTGGAAGTTAATTAGAAATGATACTTTTCTTAACTAGTCTATTTTGTTGAACACTTTTAACAACAGTCACCAAAACTAGCAGGGTTTTTCATTTCTTCCTTTCATTTCTTTCTTCTTTGATTCATTCAATTGTTCAACAAGTGTTCATTGATTTCCTGCTATGCACCTGTCCTCATGTAGCTTTAAATCTTGTGAAGGAAGGAATGAACACAGAAAACAAGGAAGTGAAATACAGTGTGGGTTAGATGTGATGAGTGCTCTGGAAAAATATAAACCTGGGGAGAGGACAGTGGAGGAGTTGATTGGTTAATATTTAAAATAAGGTGGCCTGGGCCGGCCGAGTGGCTCAGTTGGTTAAGAGCTCGCTCAAGAGTTTGAGCTCTGAGCAACAGCGGTTCAAGGCCAGCCCGAGCTGAGCAGCCGCTAAGCTGCCAATAGGTAGCAGGATGGCTCAGCTAAAAAAAATAATAAAATAAATTAAAAAAAATAAAATAAGGTGGCCTGAGAAAGTGATATTGAGCATAGATTTAAAGGTGAAGAGAAAACGATGATGAAGCTATCTGGGAGTGGAGCGTTCTAGCCAACACAGCGTCCCTGAGGCAGGTGTGTGCCTCCATGTTCACAAAAGAGCAAGAAGGTCTGAGTGGCTGGATCTGAGTCACAAGGTGGGAAATAGAAAGAAATGAAATCAGCACAGAAAGGGGTGGTTTGGGGAAGGAGATTGGGAGGGTGCTGAAGATCATACAAAAAACCTTGTAAGGCCATTTCATTGGGATACTTGGAAGGTGATATGAAGATGAGGATTCTTACAATTTCGTCAAAATAGAAGAAAAGTTCCCCTTTCTTCTTCGTTATGCCCTCTAGATGTTCTCCAGCTGGCCTTTTCCCACTAAATCAGCCTTTACGCATTCTTTCCCTGGTGGTTTTTTTCCCCAAGGCAGGATGTAAAGTGGGATTCACTCTCCCTTTCTCCTTCCTTTCTGATGTCCCAAAGGTTAGGCTTGCCCTTCTGTTTAAAGAATGTGCTGCGAGGCACTAAAAAAATAAAAACTGTGAGTTCTCATGACCAACACTCGTGAGAGAAATTAATAAATTTATACGAAGTATTTTCTTGGTTTATACTGTAGCCCGGATGCATTACTGGTGGGATAAATTTAGACTATTGGGTCTGCACATTGTTTAATAAAAATTCGTGTTCATTTCCAACAATTGAAGAATTAAGAAAGTTTTCATTAAAATGTAGTTTCAAGTTCTCTTTAAAAATTAGATATTCTAGGGATAACCGGTTAGCTCAGTTGGTGCTGATATCACCAAGGTTGCCAGTTCGATCCCCGCATGGGTCATTGTGATCTGCGCCCTCCTTAAAAGAGTCATCTATGCCATTGTAGCATGAAAGCAATGTGTAACCAATGACCATGGCTGTTCCTCAATAAAAATGTTTTTTAAAAAATTAGATATCCTAGTTATATGAAGTTCTAGTTTAGGCAATAAAACAATCTATGGAGATAGAAATCATAATTGAGGTTGCCTGCCATGGGGGTGTGGCCGGGATAGGGACACAAGAGAAAATTCTGGATGGTAAAAAGGTTTTATTTATATTAGTTTGAAATGCATGGTATAACTCATAAACCATTCAGCGATCTGTACGATTCACTATATATAAATCGAACCTCAATTTAAAGAACGTTTAAAACTGGAAACCAACATTCAGTGAGAGCTGAATCATAGCTGACCAATTTGGGCTTGGCACATGCTCTCTAGACTGGCACAAAAGTACTTGGTTCCCTTCAATCATTGTCATTATCTATCTGGTCCCTTGTAGGTAGTTTTGGTGTGTGATTCCAACAGTATACTTTTGGCAGTTTTGGTTTCAACTATCAGTGGGGAGCAAATCTGAAAAGGCTTGATATGTATAGTTGCCAGTTAAACATATTAAATACGTTTAATTGAAGAAAATAGTAACTACCTCCTAGGGTTGTATGTGAAGCATGTAACAAAAACAAGCCTGATAGCTTGGATCAATCAAGTGCTCACCTACATCTTTCTCTCAGTTAATGGTGTCTCAGTAAAATCTAGGATTCTCAGAGGTCTCTGAACATAACTCTCCCTCTTCCTCTCAAATGCCAAGTCTCCTGTGTTTGCAGGCTCCTCCTCTGAGAGAATAACAGAAAGTACCTTTACTCCTATTATCAACACTTTAAACTTAATTTTATTATGTTTTTATGAAAATAAGAGTGTCTACTGTGGAAATCCTAAAAAGTATAGATAAAGAGAAAATTACCCATAATACCACCATCCAAACATAACCTCTGTTTACCATTTTGTGGTAAATGCTTTCAAATCCTCCTCCATACATCTACATATTTTATGTTAAAAATGTGTTTAATTGATAAAATTTAGCACACAACTGCCCAGTTTTGCAAAATGAAAAAATAATAAGTCAAGGATTAAAGATGACAGACTAAGCATAAGCATTTGCCTTCTCTCTACCCTGTAATTCTTTTTAAATGGCTGTAAAATTTTACAAAGACTAGGAAGAATTCTGAAGAGAATGGGATAAGAAAATATTTGGAAGCAAGTTACTGATGAAACAGAACCAAGAATTAGTATAAGAACCACCATGGGAATGAGAGTGACTATCTAGAAAGAAATTCTGAGCATGGACTCAGCAAGGACAGAGAGCAGGCAGGGATCTGAAAGCAGAGACTAATGGAAAGTCTTTATGGACTAGTTAAGGTGAACCAGTGCATGTAATACAAGTTAGGCACTGTAGAGTAAATCCTTTCTCTTTCTGACATTTGGGAAAAGGGTGGGCCCTAGCCTGAAGGCCAGCTGTTACCTCCTCACCCTAAAGTCAAGCTAGATGTCAACAGAGCCCACTCTAGTATGCAGAGCCTCCTAATCACCATTCATTCAGGGAAGAATCCTATCCTGGAAACACTTATATAACATGATACTGGAAGAAAGTGACACCAGTTAAACAGAAAAGTCAATGAAGTCTTTAATTTATAAAAAACAAACAACAAAATAAAAAACAATAATAACCTGCCATATAAAGAAGCATGAAAAAAATCCAAGATAAACAGTTAATAATGCCAGAGGCGATAGCATTTAAAATAACTTTTTATAAAAAACCAGAGTACTCTCAGAGTAATTAAAAAGATATTGTTTCTATATAACAAAAACAGGCTTCTATTAAGAAAGGGCAATCAGAAAACAGACAAAAAAGATCTTGAAAATTTTTAAGATTATTTTTGAAAGAAAAATAATTTATTAGAGGGCTTCAAAGATAAAGTTTAAGAAATCTTCTGGAATGCACAGTCAAATGTCAAAAAGATGGAGGATATACATGCTAGAAAAGATAAGCATAGAAAAGCAGTGAATTGCTATACCAGTCTATTGGAGCTCTGGAAAGAAAAAGCAAAGAAACTGGAGGGGAAAAGTTAACAAAGAAATACTAGGAAAACGATTTCCTGTAGTTGAAGAAAAGTATGAAATAAAAAGTGTCCATCAAATTAGTGGGCGGGGGGAATCCATACAGAGATACAATCAGTATAAAATTTCAAAGTCAAAGATACAGAGGCTCCTAAAACTTTCTGAAAGGGAAAATAAAGTCACTTAAGATTGACATATAGCTTCTCATCAGTGAACTGGATAATAAACTATAATGGAGCAGTGCCTTCAAAATGATGAGGGAAAATTATTTTAACATTAAAATTCTATTGCCAGTAAAATTATTAAGTGTGAGAGTGAAATGCAAGCACTTTCAGACATTTAAAGACTCAGGCCACTTACTGTCAAGTATCCTTTCTGAAACAATTACCTAAGGATATGCTCCAGCAAAATAAGGGTAGAAAGGAAAAAGGAGGAAGATGGGGAATAAGAAAGAGTGGAACTTCCCAAATGCAATTAAAATAAAACCCCAGTCTGACAGGTGTATACCAGACTTAGAAAGAAATTGATACAAGTTAGGACAAGTAGTGAGCTCCAAGAAGAATGTCTTTAAGAAGAATTAAGTAGGGTGATTGGTTAGCTCAGTTGGTTAGAGCATCGTGCTGATAACACCAAGGTTGCTGGTTCAATCCCCTCATGGGCCACTGTGACCTGTGCCCTCCTTAAAAGAGTCAATGATGCCACTGTAGCATGAAAGCAATGTATAACCAATGATTACTGCCCCCAATAAAAAAATAAATAATTTTTTTAAAAAAATTTTATTGGGGAATTGGGGGAGGGGAACAGTGTTGGGGAATCAGGGAAGGGGAACAGACAAGTTACTGTCCTTTTGTTCTTCAGTCTAGTTGTGGAGGGTGTCGCTTCACGGGCCCATGTTGGTATTAGCATTGCGCTCTTCCCAGGTGAGGCAATAACTCGCCGGCCATTGGACGGCTGCTCACAGCAGCTCACGCCAGCTGCCAGCCACTCACAGTAGCTCATGGCAGCCCACTGCAGCCTACACTGTCGCCGGTGACTCACTGCAGCCCAGCTCTGGGTTGAGCTGTTGTTCACCATCTTAGCTGTAGAGGGCGCAGCATCACTGACCCTCATGTGGGATCCGAACTGCGGCTCTGCTGCTCAAAGCTGGCATCCCAAACCAACTCTTAACCAGCACACCACTCGGCTGGCCCAATAAATTTTAAAAAAAGAAGAATTAAGTAAATTCCATTCAGTAGGCAGAACCAGTAATGAACAATGTTCACACAGTTCTAAAAATGGGACTTCTAGCAACCGGAGGACTAAGTTGACTCATACAGATCTCCCTCCAGTGCAAACACAACACACAAAAGTAAAGGATAAAACACAATTAGGTTCCTGCGGCCAACTCAGAGTCTTAACCGCAGCAGTGGCCCCTCCCCTCCTCTGAGAATAGAGGATGAGTTTCCCCTTCAGAACCCACTCTTCTAAAACATTCAAACCAAAAAAGAATATTTCTAAAGGGTCTCATCAGTATGAACTCTTAAAACATGCCAAGGCAACTGTAGGAAGTGGGAATTGAGACAAGCTATTATGTTGCTAGAGGTAGAGGGAGAGGATCTCAATGAATGGATTGCCGTTAACACTGTGGATTTCTTCAACCAGATCAACATGTTAGATGGATCCATTACAGAATTCTGCAACAAGCTGTCCAGTCATGTCTGCAGGTTCAAAATGTGAATATCATTGGGCAGATGGTACTAATATTAAAAAACTAATCAAATGTTCTGCACCAAAATACATTGACTATTTGATGACTTATGTTCAGGATCAACTTGATGATGAAACTCTTTTTCCTTCTAAGATTGGTGTCCCATTTCCCACAAACTGTATATCTGTGGCAAAGGTAGGTTAACCTAATATCTTCAGAGTGAGAAATTCAGGACATAGTCAAATCTGAGGCACTGTGTGACCACTCCTGTTATTGTCACAGAGTCACACTTGGCTATAATATGTGATTATTAACCTGTAGTTTGTTTACTTGTTATTCTTTTACTGAAGAAAATGATTTAGTCTGTTTCAGATTACAGCATAATGGTTATTAAGACTTTTCACCATTAATTTATTAAAAAGATTCCACAACAAATTTCCCAATAACACAATCAGATTGGTCTTATTCTGCTTTTATTTTACAAATAGAAAAGGTATTTTTAAGTATCCTTAAGATTTAGAATATTTGTGTCACCTTGGATAAACCATTTAGTTTGAAATTGTATACTAGTGTATTTATAGGTATACATGTATGTATATTTTTTCAAAATCCATGATTGCAATTTAAGTCATCATATAACATATATGGGAGTAACCAGAGTTACTTATAAAATGACTTTATTTTTTAAATCTTTATTTGAGCTTTTATTTACATATGAACCTATCTAAATATTTAGGAGTGTACATCAGAAATGATTTTTTTAAGGCATCTAAGGATAGTCTTATAGATTTTCATTTTGAAATACTTCATTCAGATTAATTTTAATATGTAGCTTTTGGCTGAGAAAAAGAAAACTTGCAAAAATTATAACAAATTTAGGTCTCAAAACCACTATTTTCATTCATGCTGTCTTTCAGAGGCCTGAAAATTCTGGATAGGAGAATGGAAGAAAGTACTCAGATTACATCATTTTTTTTGTTTCCTTTTTTTTAAGAAAAAATTACTTCTATATATTTTTATTGTGACTTGAGACTTAGTTAAGACTAATGTAGAAATGCACAAACTTTATCCTAATAAGGGTAAAACTTAAGGAAAATCTAGAATGAGAAGTAAGTGCAAGCTCATACTAGGCACAATCCTTAGGAGTTTCTGGGTGGGATACAGATCTTAGGGTATGAGGATGAGGTTGTACCACT
This sequence comes from Hipposideros armiger, assembly GCF_001890085.2. Classification (NCBI taxonomy): domain Eukaryota; kingdom Metazoa; phylum Chordata; class Mammalia; order Chiroptera; family Hipposideridae; genus Hipposideros; species Hipposideros armiger. The sequence goes on from NW_017731586.1 coordinate 931,149, forward strand.
CAAAGCTGGAAAGAAGACATGGCCTCAAGGCCAGGGAGACAGGGAACCACTCCCCACTCCTTATTTAATATGAGCTCACAATTTGAAAAATCTATAAACCACCATCAAGGAGTATCAGCAAACAAAACAAATAGAAGAATCAGATCCCCAAGAATTAAAAAAAATAGAAATGTATGAGCAAACTAATAAGTGTGTTAAAAATTATTAAAGGGACAAAAAGAATGGAAAACCAAAGGGAAAGTAATACACTATAAAAAAGAACAGCATATTTCAAAAAGGAGATATGAAATAAAAAATATAAGCATTGAATTGTTTTTAATGAATGTACTAGCTAAAGATATTAGAGGCAAAGATAGATTAGTAATAAACTGAAGGCCAAATCTGAGAAAACTATCTGAAATCAGCCCATTGAGAGAAAAAGATGGAAAGGGTCAGATATTAAAAGACACAATGACAGAATGAGAAGTTCCAATGAATGTCTAATAGAAATTCCAGAAGAGAATAGAGAAAGAATTAGCCTATATTGGTTATATAAGTAAACAAATTAAAATAGTAATATAGGGCTGGCCGAGTGGCGTGTTGATTAAGAGCTGGCTTGGGACACCAGAGGGCCCCCGTTCGGATTCCACATATGAAGGCCAGTGACACTGCCCTCTACAGCTAAGATGCTGAACAACAGCTCAGCCTGGAGCTGTGCTGCTGTGAGTCACCGGCAACAGCATAGGCTGCAGCCCCTGCTACAGTGGTTTGCCATGGGCTACTGTGTGTAGCCAGCAGCCAGCATGAGCAGCCAGCAGCCACTGTGAGCGGCAGTCCAGAAGCCGGTGACTGATCTGCCTCGCCCGGGAAGAGCGCAATGGTGGTGCCAACTTGGGCGAGTGAAGCAACGTCTTCCACAACTAGACTGAAGAACAAAAGGACAGCAACTTGTCTGTTCCCTTCCCCCAATTCCCCAGCGCTGTTCCCCTCCCCCAATTCCCCAATAAAAATCTTAAAAATAAAAAAATAAAATAAATAAAATAGTAATATAACTTAGCAAAAATAGTAGGGAGTAGTAGATATAAATATTCATATTTCATGGTAAGCATTTATAGATAATGTCTAAATTTGATAAATAAAAAAATAGCCATATAATTATATTACTTAGAGCAGTAGTTCTCAATCCTAGAGATTTGACTGTTGGGTGCTACTAGTATTTAGTGTCAGAGACAAAGATGCTAAATGCACACAACAGATCCACACAGGTCCCACCCAAAATACTAATAGCTGATTTAGAGTTAAAAATAAACCCACAGAAGAACTAAAAACAAAAATGACTTTAAGAAAATAGTTGCTTTAGGGAACAGAGCTAGAATTGAGAAGTGGGAGAGAGAACTGTTTCTTTTTCTGATTAGCCCTTACATAATACTTGCAATTTTATCGTGTCTGCATTATTTTGACCTAAGTTATTATTTTAGGAAAAGAAATGACTGGTAACCAGTAGATTCTTCTTCCATTTTCACTTAGAGAACTTTTTCTTTTCTTTTTTTTTTTGAATTAAAGTTTATTGGGGTGACAACTGTTAATAAAGTTACATAGGTTTCAGGTGTACACTTCTGTAATACACCATCTATAAATCACATTGTGTGAGAACGTTTTCTTATTAAAATATCTGTCATTCAAACTTAAGCACCAATTTGAGTTACTGAGATTTTTACCCCAAAGAAGATTCTGGAGGCATGTCTTGTGAGTACTAATGAACTTTCAACTGTTCCTAGTTGGAAAATAAATCTTGCCATTTATCAACTTATGCCATCACAACAAATTAGTGCTGGAAGGGATTCACTTTCTTTAATGGAATGGAATCGTTTTTGCATGGCATGGTGGTTTTGATCAGTAGTAGTTCCATACAGGACAAAGGAGGATGGGAATATACTCAAATAACTAGAGCATATGGCTTCAAATTGGAAACTGTACCTGCCTTTTATGGTCCTATAAGACCTGGTCCTATGTGACCTCTCTGATTCCACTTCCTGTACAGCCCCACCCACCCAAAACGCAATGCTTTTGAGTGCTTTTGGTATTCTATGAACATTTCCTATCGATTTTTACCTTTCCCTTATCTGTACAGAATCACATGCCCTCGCTCTTGCCTCCTACCCGTTATTTAAGAGTTACTTCGAATCCAATATCCTCTCAGAAGCCTTTCTTGCTTTCTAGTCTTCTTTTAATTTTGTTAAGATCATCGTGCTTCATAAACAACAAATCATAACAAGCGGGAATACATGCCTATAATGAATATAAAAGATAAAATTAGATAAACATTTTGACATAATTAATCTTATACCCAGTTAATGAGGCAGCATAGCATAAGAGCACAATTTCTGAAGTGAGCAGACCTAAATTCCAATTCAATCCCATGGAAGCCACAGATTCTTCATCTGAAAAATGTGGCTAATTCTTACCTTACATGGATGCTGTGATTTTTAATTGCATCGTCTCAATAAATGTTGACTGCTATAGTTATGTTTAACTGTTATTGTATATAACTAAGAAGCTCATATAAATATCTACCATTCACCCTATTTTAAGCCAATTTGTAGTTTTTATGTGCTCACTTTGTAAGTTGCCTAATACTTAAAATGAGCATTAGCATTGTTTAAATATGAACTATTTCTTATTACCATCACACACATAAACTCACACAGATCAAAAACCAAAATCTCACATATAATAGTAAAAATTTGGAAATAGCCTGTGTCTAATAATAAGGAAGGTGGTTAACTAAATTATGGTGTATATATATATATATATATATATATATATATTAGGAAATATAAATATATATTAGGAAGTATAAATTAGGAAATATATATATATATTAGGAAATATGCAACTATTAAAATGATGCTTCTGAAGTTGTTTATTGACATGGCAAAACATTTATGACATAATGTTAAGTAAAAAAGACATTAATGCAAAACTGTTAAGACAGTATCTCAGCCATGTACAATAAATATACATTATATATGTACAAATGTGTGCATTTATAATATACATTTAATATATATCACTTAAGCATAAGAAAAATGAAAAATTTTAAAATTTCCACAGTGGTCCTATATTACTTTTATAATAAGAAGGGGGAAAGTAACATGATTTATATGTTAAAGGCCATTGATCTCATTTCCTAAATGTTCGTATTTTCTTTCTGACACCCTCTTGCTCCCATCCTCCAAATTCTGTTCCCCCACATGCTCTATTATTTCATATGCCTCTACTCACCTGGAAGAAATCCTTAAAAGGATGTAGATTGCTGCAGAAACATTAGATGACAAGTTTGCTCAGGGCAGGTACCATAGCTTATTAATCTCTAAGTAGTCAACTTGCGTGTTACAGCCAAACATGGAAATAAGAGTCAGTAGATTTGTGCTGAATGAATGAATAAATGGAGACTGAAGGCTTCGAGAAATGGAGCGGGTAAAAGGAAATAGTGTGAGATGCTCGAAAAGGTAATTATAAATCTCTATTGAGTACCTTCTTCTAAGTGCTTTATATTTCTTACGTCTGGCCTCAGTGTAGCACTGTAAGGATTGGCTGGACAAATTATGGAACATCCATACAACGGCGTGCTGTGCAACTGTTTAAAAAACAAATGAGGGCCGGCCAAGTGGCACGTTGGCTAAGAACTGGCTTGGGATGCCAGCTCTAAGCAGCAGGGCCCTGTTTCGGATCCCACATGAGGGCCAGTGACACTGCCCTCTACAGCTAAGATGGTGAACAACAGCTCAACCTGGAGCTGGGCTGCCGTGAGTC
>NW_017731586.1:936469-938214 GCF_001890085.2 Hipposideros armiger
CAACAGCAGTTCGAGTCCAGCCCGAGCTGAGCAGCCGCTGAGCTGCCAACAGGTGGCAGGATGGCTCAGCTAAAAAAAAAAAAAAAAAAAAAAAAGAGTCCCAGAAGTTTAGAGAAGAGGAAGCAGCTTTTTTCAAATTGTTTGCAGGAAAAGGCCAATAAAGTCATAAGTGAAAAATGGCTATGTCCAAGGAGGTTGAAAATTCAAGAGTCTAGAAAAAAATTTTTTTCTGGATTATAACTCATGAAGCCTTTTCTATATGCTATATACATTATTAAAAAGTTTATGTCCTGTTGCCCTGGGAAGTGTAGAAAAATGTCCTAATAGATAACATTTGGTTCTGTTAGTTATTCATGGTGATGCCCATAGAAAAATTATGTGAAAGATGTAGTGAAGTTTCGGTATGCACTTATATACTTGGAATTAAAAGGCTAATGAACATATGCATTATTAGAGCTATAAATATATAAGTTAATTACTTTGACTAGATGAATGGATGCCCTAACTGAGACTATCTCTCTTCTGATACCTTCAGTCCATGGTGAAAAATTCTCACTCACTTTCAAACTTAAAACAAAGAAAAGCATTATTGAACTGGTGTGGGGGAGGGAAGTGGAGAGGTTCTTAGTTTCAGACAACTGAGTCCATCCTAGTTAGTTTAAGCACAAAGATTTAACTGGCATTTGGAACAAACTTGCCTAATACTATTCTCAGAATGCTGTCACTGGAAATGTTACTTAAAGATGAGGAAACTAAGACCCACAGGGGCAAGTTATTTTTCCATATTTATTCCACAAGCGTTTTTGAGGCCAATGTGGTAGTCACTGTATAGAAACCAATAGTCTTGGGTTTCTGCTTTCGTGGAGCTCACAAGCTGGTTTTCAAACAGGTTGTCCATCCATCTCACACACGTGAGCTTTCAAAAATACAGGTTCCAGAATTACTAAATTAGAGTCCTGAAAGGGCCTGGAAATCTGTGGTTTCCAGCTCCCTGGATGATTCTGATGTGCTTCTCAGTAGGGAAACTCCTGATCGAGTTGGCCCTCGAGTATAGAATGGCTCAGATGCTTGAGATGAAGAACTAGGGCCAGACCCTGACCCTGACCTCTCATTCAGAGAGCATCGTCCAAAAAACCATAGTGAATCTCCGTAATTCTTGCTTTCAGTTTGAAGTTTAAAATGTTGCTGTTGCTTTGCTATAATTTTTATTTATAAATATCTGTGCCTTTTACATTTGATGACTACTTTGAATAGGAAACAAGTTTTGGATTTTGAGAATATTTTTGAATAAGTCACTTACCCTCAAGTGAGTGTAGTTGAGTCCATTTTCTCACCTTCAAAGTGAAGGAGTTTAGGGACAGCCGAGTGGCGTGCTGGTTAAGAGCTGGCTTGGGATTCCAGCTCTGAGCAGCAGAACCCCAGTTCAGATCCACTATGAGGGCCAGTGACACTGCTCTCTGTAGCTAAGATGGTGAACAACAGCTCGACCTGGAGCTGGGCTGCTGTGAGTCGCCAGCAACGGCATAGGCTGCAGCCCCTGCTGCAGTGGGCTGCCATAAGCTACCGGGTGTGGCCAGCAGCCAGCGTGAGCAGCTGGCAGCCGGTGTGAGCTGCCAAGAGCCGCCATGATAGGCTGTCCAGAGGCCGGCGACCCATCTGCCTCACCCGGGAAGAGCACAATGATAATACCAACATGGGCCAGTGAAGCAACGTCCTCCACAACTAGACTGAAGAACAAAAGGACA
>NW_017731586.1:938449-939904 GCF_001890085.2 Hipposideros armiger
TCCTCCACAACTAGACTGAAGAACAAAAGGACAGCAACTTGTCTGTTCTCCTTCCCCGATTCCCCAACGCTGTTCCCCTCCCCCAATACCCCAATAAAATCTTAAAAACAAACAAACAAAAATGGATGAGGAAGCTCTTTTGTGCTGATGTTGTTAAAGCATGTTGAAAAAGCAAGGTGCGTTGTGCTGATGTTGTTAAAGCATGTTGAAAAAGCAAGGTGCGTTGTGCTGATGTTGTTAAAGCATGTTGAAAAAGCAAGGTGCGGAATGGTATTAAGTCATGCTACCGTTCATGGGAAGAAGACTATATGCTCATATCTGCTTGTGTATAAAATATCTCTGGAAAGACACACAGGAAACTGACATTCCTGTTTGCCTCCCAGCCATGGAATGGAAGTGAGAACTTTAACTCCTTTTAAATATGAATTTTTGAGCCATGTGAATGTTAGTGATTCAAAAAGACAATTAAAGAAAAATCAAAAAAAATCATTATCCCCATTTAGAAATGAACAACCTGAGGTTGCAGGAAATTAGGTACCCTGCCCATAGTAGTAATAATAATAGTCACAACTATTGAACATTTACTGTGTACCAGGCCCCATGATAATATTTTAGAAACATTTTCTAATTTATTCCTCACAAATCTATAATGAGGTTTGTTTTTTTATTTATTTTTTTATCTCAATGTTATAGCTGGAGAATCTGCAGAAAACTTGGAATTTCTTTTCCAGTCCAGGACACTTGGAAGTAATGATTACTCTGGGCTAGCAAGTATAAGCTAGGACTTAATGGTCACCCTACTTGGGTCGAATAACTTGCCAGATGTCCTATCATAATGGCAGAAGCAAAACTGGAACTGAGGTCTGAGTGCCTCCACGCCTATACTCTTAACTGCCATTTACAGATAAACAAATGAAGGGACAGAAAGCTTATGGACTTTGCAAAAAGCACACAGCCTCCAAACACAGTCCTTCTGAACCCAAAGCCTACCTTAGGATGTTTCCCATCTGATTACTAATCTAAGAATCCTTCGCCAGAGGAAAGTAAATATAAACGGAGAGGAAAAGGATGGGACCCAATATTTAGCCTCAGGCTAAATACTCAGTCGCCCACCTCTCAAATATACTCAGTGAGCATTCAGTCAACAAATGTCTGGGAGCCCGCTGCAAGCCGGCCTGTGTGCTGGAAGCTCAGAGATAATCGTCCTGCCCACACAGAGCTTACAATCTACATCCAGGATTGGCTTACATAGATTTTAGGGCCTTTGGCTCTTCCTGTATATTTGGCCACTGCGATTAATCAATGATTATTAATAAGGAAAAGAAGGTAATATATCCTAGTTATGTTAAGAGTCCCAGAAGCCGGCCGAGTGGCTCAGTTGGTTAAGAGCTTGCTCAAGAGTTTGAGCTCTGAGCAACAGCAGTTCGAGTCCAGCCCGAGCTGAGCAGCCGCTGA
>NW_017731586.1:941694-949407 GCF_001890085.2 Hipposideros armiger
AAAAAAAAAAAGAGTGAAGGAGTTAAATTGAATGATCCCCAAAAAATCTAGGATGAAAAATGTTCTAAACTATTTTTAAATCCCTTCTTTTATAGCTGTGGGAAACAGGACCTTGAACCTCTAGGTCAATTTGATTTTCTGTCATTAGTATTTTTGTTGAGGATTAACCAGATTTGTCCCTTTAGGCCATCTCAGAAGTGACCTTTCTCGTGTGAGGGTTTGTTTTACAACCTGGTGATTTGTAATTTCAATCAGCACACTGGAAGCTCATTATATCATTTGGTCTTCTTTATTGGCCCCCTGGCTACCTAGCCTCTCTTCTTTCGATAAGGTGGTTATTGATAGCCTTCAAGGCTTTAATTATTTAATCATTGTTGATGAGCATTAAAAGTTTCCCCAAAAGACAGCTTTTCATGATAATATCCTCTTCTCCTTTCCAGTCCTTGTCCTTCCTGGCAGCCCTTTCCTTTCCCACTTAAGACATCACTAAACTGCAAACAGTTATCTCAAGGAGGGCATAGACTATGGCCAGGGACCTTACACCTCAAAAATACCTGAGAATCCCCTTTACTCTGTGCCTTGCTAACCTCCTTCCCGTTGCCAGATTTATCAAAGAAAAATATAAGACACCCAGTTAAAGTTGAGATAAAGAATAAAATTTTAGGGCTGGCCAAGTGGCTCAGTTGGTTAAGAGTTGGCTTAAGAGCACAGGCTCTGAGCAACAGGGCCACCAGTATGATTCCCACATGGGCCAGTGATGCTGTGCCTGAACTGAGCTGTCGCTGAGCTGCCAACAGGTGGCAGGATGGCTCAGCTGGTGCAACAACAAGACTGCCTGTTTGATGGTGGGCTACGCCCACCCGCAACTAAGACTAAACTTGGCACCTTGAGCTGAGCTGCCACCCAGATGGCTCAGTGGATAGGGCATGTGCTCTTAACAATAAGGCTGCTGGTTTGACTCCCAAATGAGATGGTGGCTATGTCCACCCACAACTAAGACTGAACACAGCACCTTGAGCTTAGAGGCCACGAACTGCCATCAGGAAGCCAGATGGCGACTGGTGCCCTCCACAGCTAAGATTGAAGAACAATTTGGCTGGTCCCCTTCCCCAATTCCCCAATAAAATCTTTAATAATAATAATAATAATAATAACATTTTAATACAAGTATTGCCCATGCAATATTTGGAATATAATTATCCTAAAAAATAACTTGTTGCTTATCTGACATTCAAATTTAACTGGACATCCTATATTTTTTTTGAGAACCCTATGGAGGCTGCATACCCTAATGGCACCCTAAGTCCATCTAATGTTTTGAAATCTAAATTTCTTAGAGATTGGATCCTAATTTAAACCCTGAATTATGTGTTTGTAACAATGAAGACTGCAGGTGCCTATGGGGTGGGGAGGTGCCCACCCAAATACAGCTCCCTTTTGTTTTGACCATATAAGAATAGAAATAAGACTTTGCTTGAATAAAACCTAAGCTAGGTATTTTTCTCTTTTGCCATATTTTATTAAATATTTCAAAGATACATATAAGCAAAGACAGTAATACAGTGCATGCATTACGCACAATGTATTTACACCCTAGTCAGTTTTTGCTTGTTGTTTGGTTGGGTATGTGAATGGGTGTGGGTGTTTACACTGCCATCCCCTAAATCAGTGGTTTTCGACCTTGGCTGCATATTAGAATCACCTGGAGGGCTTTTAAGCTCTCAATCCTGCCTCCCTCTCAGACCAGTGAAATCAGAACCCCGGGTAGTCGAGTCAGGCAGCACTGCTAGTTAAAGCTGCGGGCTTCCAACATGCAGCCAGTACTGAGGACCAATTACCTAAATGAAAATGGCAAATTCAAAGAACCATATTTACTGCTAAATCATGTCCTTATATTTCCAATTCCCCTTCAAAATTTATTTCAGGAACTTTTCAGTTAGCATATGATATTGTACCATAGTATGTTTATTATGTTATATTGTATTATGCTATAGCATATCATATATTATAAAGATTACTTTTTTTTTTAGCTGAGCCATCCTGCCACCTGTTGGCAGCTCAGCAGCAGCTCAGCTTGGGCCAGGAATCGAACCGGCAATCCTGTTGCTCAGAGCTCACACTCTTGAGTGAACTCTTAAACAACTGAGCCACTTGGCCGGCCCTTATAAAGATTACTTTTTAAAAAGGATCTCATCTGGCTTTAATCATGTCACTGACTCATTATTAATTTTCTAAAAGTATATAATTGTCTTTTGTTTCAAATGCTTCTTTGTGATTTTCTTATGTCTTTTTTGTATATATTTCTCTGTCTCTCTTAGGTTATAAACCAGTGATTCTTACCTCTATTCATTAGACTCATCTTAGAATGTTTTTTAAAACTATTCCTGAGCCCCCCTCCCAGAGGCTGTGCTCTACTTGGTCTGGTGTGGAGCCCAGGCACTGTCGTTTTCTAAAAGCACCTGAGGAGATTCTGGGTTCAGGCACAGTTGAAAGCCAGTATTTTTAAAGATGTCAAATACCTACCTAGCTGATCCTCTGAATTTCCTGGGGAAATTTTAAAATATACATCTAATTGCTCTGATAAGTGAAGTAGAAGGAATTTTGAGAGATTCTAGGAGGAGGAGAAATGAAGGGTTGACAAATGGCCTTCAGAGTAATGGGTGTAAATGAGGAATTCCTGTCAGGGATGCCAAAGGACTCTTGAGAATAAGGATAAGGATGCCTAGTATTTTAGAAATATTTTATTTCCTCTGCTACACTTCAGTGTAAACCTATTCCATTGCTCTGAAATCTTCAGAGAAGGCTGCCACACATGGGTACAGTGGCACACAACACATGCCCACACCCACATGGAGTGAATGTCCAATGTCCAAGCCCCACCCATGGAAATTCTAATTCAGGGGGTTCAGAGTGAGGCCCTGACACCACTACTTTAAAACCTTTTCTATGGCAGTTATAAAAACAGTCATAGGGATGTAAAGGACAGCATAGATAATATAGTCAGTAACATTGTAATAACTGTGTACGTGCCAGATGGGTACTAGACTTATCAGAGTGATCACTTTGTAAATTATATAAATGTCCAATCACTATGTTGTATACCTGAAACTAATATAATATTGTATGTCAACTGTAATTGAGGAATTTTTTAATTACATTAAGAAAAAACCTTCCCTAGACCATTGTGGTAAGTGGCCAGATTTAGTCAGCACTGCATTATAGATGATACAACATCCTTAGAGAATGGTCATTACAATTCATCCCCTTGACAACGGTGTAAATTCATGTGTGATAACATTAAAATCATTGGTAAAACTGTGGTTTTGCAACAAAAAAGGATTCTGATTCTTATTAGGGCTCTCTCAGGTGTGCATGGCTAAAGGGAGAAAGAAATAACCTTTCTAAAATAGGAAGACCAAGGAGGAGGTGTCCAGAAAAAAAAATAATAAATCAGTAAAAATGTTTAAAACAGACTTAATCTTCTGTCCTATAAAATAACAGAGGGGAAACCTGGCATACATGATCGACAACTATGAGGTACCAATCCAAAGATTTCATTCATTCATCAGTTACTGAGCACCTGCCAGGAGACAAGCACTGAGCTAGATCCTGGGAATTTGGGGTATGGTGTTGCTTTGAGGAATTTAAAATCCAGAAGAGAAGACCAATAATTATAACACAGTGGGAGAAAATGGAAAATTATATGAAGTAGTGAATGTAGACCCAATCCATGGGGGATTAGATGTAGGAGAGACTTCAGAGAAGCAGAGGACAAAACCAGGCTTTTGAAAGATACAATGATAAGGGTGTGAGGAAAATGGAAGGAGAGTGAGGGGAAAGAAAGGGCATTTCTTAGAGTCAGTGGTACTCTGTGCACGGGCACAAAAGCTTACAGCAGCATGGTAGATTTCCTGAATTGCAAGCAGCTCTACAACGCTGCCACGTAACGTGGAGGAGCTGGGGGCGGGTGGAAGCGGAGTGGTAGTGTTGCTTTGTGTCAAACTCCACTCACATCAGCCCAGTTATTCTTGGATATTTTGATGTGGTCCTAGAGTGGCCATAAAAAGATAGATGCGAGAAGGCAAACCAGCTCTGCTAGCCTCAAACAAAAGACATGTAATCTTTATATGTCAGATTCTGCCGCAAAATCCTCTTTCTCAGGCTAATCTGTTTATATCATCCTTATTTGTAATTGGTTGCATTTGCTGCTAGAATTCTTTTTTAGTCTAGGCTCTCGAATTTTCAGTTTCCTTGAATGTAGGCATTTATTTTTGCATGGTATTCTGTGGTTGATCACATGAACCTGATATCACGGTGAATGAAATTTCAGTTTGGTGAAAACCTAACTTCACCGGGCCGGCCGAGTGGTGCGATGGTTAAGAACTCGCTTGGGATGCCAGAGGGCCCCGGTTCGGATCCCACATATGAGGGCCAGTGACACTGCCCTCCACAGCTAAGATGCTGAACAACAGCTCAACCTGGAGCTGGGCTGCCATGAGTCGCCGGCGACGGCGTAGGCTGCAGCCCCTGTGGCAGTGGGTTGCCATGGGCTACCGTGTGTAGCCAGCAGCCAGCGTGAGCGGCCAGCAGCCGCAGTGAGCGGCCATCCAGAAGCCGGCGACTGATCTGCCTCGCCAGGGAAGAGCGCAATGATGGTGCCAACTTGGGCCAGTGAAGCAACATCCTCCACAACTAGACTGAAGAACAAAAGGACAGCAACTTGTCTGTTCCCCTTCCCCCAATTCCCCAGCACTGTTCCCATCCCCCCAATTCCCCAATAAAAATCTTTAAAAAAATAATAATAATAAGGAGAATAATTTCTTTAAAAAAAAAAACCTAACTTCACCATGAGGGAGTTGTATGGACCAGCACTGGAAACCCCTACACCGCTGTGGTCACCATATAGGCACCCACCCATTAACTCATGCTATCCTCCAACCCCTCTGCTGTTAACTTACTTCCGTTGAGAACACTGGCTTTAGCTGTTGTTGTTGTGAAGTTAATTTTGTACTATAAGGTATATAGTTCAAATATACAGACAAATACAAAGATCATGTAACAAACACCAGTTTACTTACCACAAATCTTAACATTTTGCTCTATTTATACCAATTCATTTTTTAACCAATGGAAATGTTGCAGATGCAGTGAGTTGGAGCTCTCTGTCTCTTCTGAGTCTCATTCCCCTTCTCTCCAAAGGTAGCAGCATCCTGATCTTAGCGTTTATCATTGTCATGCATGCTTTAGTATGTTTACTACATGCATGTGTGTCTATAAACAGCATATATTATTGCTTTATAAGTTTTTAAACTTTGAATAATTGCATCCCCAAATACCCACCTGTGCCTTGCATTTTTATTAAAAATCAAGTTTTTGAGATTTATTGATGATGATGCATATAGATTTATTGGGTTGTTGGAAAAGTCATGATGTATTTTTTCTATTTTTTGTTGCAAAATGCATCATGACTTTTCCGACAACCCAATAGTTCACTTATTTTAGCTACTATGTAGCATTCAATTTGTGACCATACCAAAATTTATTTTTTATTACATATATATAGACATTTGGGTTTTTTCCCAATTTTTCACTATCATAAGGCTGCAGTGAACATTGTTATACACACTTCCGTGTGTACAAACTATTGGGTTTTTATTCCTTAATCATTTCTTTTACTCATATAAATACTTTTCATGATGTAATAAAAATAATCAACCATCCTAATAGTCTTACACATGTCAACATAATCAACTTTAAAACAATATTATAATATTGCATGGATGTTTTTAGCTTGTAGTTTTTCACAGAAGTCACCAGGGACTTCCCTCATGGAGGCATATAAGCCTCAACTCTGAACCATAAATTAATTTAAGCTGTAATCAAATGTGAATACAGAATTTGAAAGGAGGCTAATATGCCTTCGAGAATCTTGGGGTTAATTTAAGAACTGATGTTGTCCCTTTTTCTGTTTCTTTGACATAAATGGTCAGAGTTGGCTTGACTCACACTTCACCTAAAGCCAAATAACTGACTGCAATGTTTAGCCATTGAATTTATTTTTTTAAGAAGAAACTATACATATTAATTCATTGTAATTCAGGAGACTTTATTGGACAATCTTGGAACTAAGTCATCTNTAGCCATTGAATTTATTTTTTTAAGAAGAAACTATACATATTAATTCATTGTAATTCAGGAGACTTTATTGGACAATCTTGGAACTAAGTCATCTAAGGTAAGAGATGCAGAAGGTGAGAAAGTATAAAGGAATTCCAAGTCGGCAGGGTCTGATTGGATGAGATCTAGGTGCCAGGCCAAGTACACATTACTGGACACCCTTTGCTTCTGAATGTCCGCGAGGGCCAGTTCCAGCTAGGGGAGAATTTTGGTTCGGGCCTCCCTTTGTGGTTAGTTGGAGTTCATGTGTTTGCTTTCTGCACCTGTGTGAGTCTCTGGGACCAGCCTAATCCAGCTGGGTCTGGTAGTCCCAGGTGAGAAAGCCTGCTATTATCTCAGTCAGTCCCTCTGCTTCCTGTGGACATAGATGGCAGAGATACCAAATGCCATCAGGACCTTGAGGCGTAGGAGGAGAGATAGAAGGAGTGGAGTAGACAGGCCTGGGCCTGGGCCCTGGTCATTCTGGTGGGCAGAGGCCTCCAGGGTAAGGTTTCTGGTGACTGCTGGCTGCTCATCATGCTCCACCTGGCAGGTGAGCACCACATCCTCCTTGTGGGCAGATGAAAACACCAGGAGCCAGCTCATCCAGTTAAAGGCTCTGTCCTTTTTCTTTACGAGGGTTGAAATCGTTTTTCTTCGGGACATGTTTCCATTTTCCAAGCAGGTCAGATGTAGGTGTCAAAGGTAGAACTTCTTCACCTAGCAGGTGACAACATTCACCAGGCTCCCTGACACAAGGTGTTGGGTAACCTCCAAGGTGGGCAGAACTCAGGTGGCCTCAGACAAGTTGGCAGTCCCATGAAGAGCAGCCCCATTCCTCCACCCCACAGGGTAACATGGTCCACCTCACAGATGACCTTGGAGCAAACATCCCTTGGGGCCAGCATCACCCTGGCTGTGCTGGAGATGCAATAGGAAGCACCATCTCCTTCTGGGTCCACAGTGGCCTGGGAGGCTGGAAGCTCATTTTAATCTTTGAACCATTTCAGGATGACGTTTCTGGGGGAGAAGCCATGGGACTCACAGGTGAAGCTCACTGCCCAGGCGTGGCCCTCACCGCGGGGCCCAATACCACAAGGGGAGAGGGTTTGACACTCACAAAGAGCTGAGTGCCTGGTCCAGACTTAAACTCTACATTGTCAGGGTCTTTTCTCCAGAAGTTCACATGGTATCTGTTGGGGTGATGTAACTGATGTGGATGGAAAGGTCTGTGTTGGTTTCTCTTTGTGGTGTCTGCAACATTTGTTACTAGGGGAAACCAGGTTCCCTCACTTCCTTTGAAACTATAGATTAACTCCTGGCCCAAACCACTGTTTGGGCCCCATAGGGAGCATGTAGGTCAAAGTGCAGGGCAGAGTAGCAGTCTCCCCAGCTGCAACTGACACTGATTTCTCCAGCTGAGTCACCTGAGCTCCTCACCTGCCTCTCCTGGGCTCCAGTGGAGGGGCAGCAACTCAGAGAGGTGAGAAACTGAGTTGTGTGGCTGCGGGGTGAGGGCTGGAGGGACAGCCACCATTGTCCCTGTGTGGAGCCTGC
>NW_017731586.1:951012-956537 GCF_001890085.2 Hipposideros armiger
CATGGTGTTCCACTGAACTAAGACAGCCAGACATAAACTTAGTTACTATACTCCAGTGGCAAAAGGTATTTTGAGTTTACCTAATCAAAGGCCCTAAAGCAATGGACACATGTAAATAAAGCTCAGAATACCTGTATAAATAGCCTTTATTTTATAAAGAAGGAGGAAACTAAATGGACAGATGCTTGTCAGTGGTTCCACATTCAAAAATTAACTCAATCAGTAAATAATTCTCTTATTTACTGTTTTTCTACGAACACAGAAAATGCATTAAGGATTTTATCTATTAAAATAACAATTATTTTGAAGCTAATTTTTTCTTATTTTTCATGATCAGTTGTAGAATATTATTATGGAGCCAAATGAGATGTTTCCATCAAAAAAAAAATGTTTGTTTTGCAAGAAGCAGCAGTTCTTGCCTCTGATCTCTGCAGAGTGAAAAGGTTATACGCAGCACCAATGGTGAATTTTTCCTTATTGCTCCAGAATATAAGGAAGGGAAAATGCCTTGGTATGAATTCTACAGAAATGTTCCTCATTTTATCTCTGTCTGTCTTTGTCCTCCCAGATGTACTCCTAAGAAAATAAGAAATATCATTTATATGTTCTTACCCATAACTAAGTGGTTGCCAGCTTACAATTTCAAGGAATATGTGTTGGGTGACTTGGTCTCAGGTGTAAGCACAGGAGTGCTGCAGCTTCCTCAAGGTCAGTAGAATATATTTATTTCTTGTTTGTTTCCCTTACTACCATTTCCTCAATCGCCTGACCCTTTGTCTGTTTAACTTCCTCGTGATTGCAAAGTTATAGTTTTCATCATATCATTCTAATAACTTTTTGCTGTCTAAAGGAATTCTTTAGAAACATATAACCCTTTAAAAGCCCCAGAGATAGTAGTAGTAGAATATGGTGATACTGTTTTACAGATCAGTGCAGTTAGGAACTGGCTGGGTCAGTGAGTCACTCAGTGAACATGCTGTTGGGGTTGTTGTCTTCAGGTTCTTGATGCTAATTTCATATTCTCATTACAAGGGACCATGAAGTACTGAATTCCTCCGCATTTGTGTGATTTTTTATATGTGATATAAAAATTTAAGAAAATCTCATTAATTTGTTCATCATTCACACTTGTTTATCAAGCATCTGCCTGGCACCCCCCTCCCCACCCTGCTCCTGTCCTCATGAAACTAATTCTCCAATCAGGGAGAGAGACATGAAGCTAATAAAAAGACATATAGGGGTGGCTGGGGGGCTCTGTTGATTAGAGCGCAGCTCTGAGCAACAGGGTTACCAGTTCAAGTCCCACGTGGGCCAGTCAGCTGTGCCCTCCGCAACTAGATTGAAGACAATGACTTGAGCTGAAGCAGCCGCTGAGCTGCCAATGGGCAGCCAGATGGCTCAGTTGGTTAGAGCACGTGCTCTTAACAGCAAGGTTGCCGGTTGGACTCCCGCATGGGATGGTGGGCTGTGCCCCCCGCAACTAGATTGAAAATGACGACTGGACTTGGAGCTGAGCTGCGCCCACTACAAGATTAAAGGACAACAACTTGACTTGGAGCTGATGGGTCCTAGGAAAAACACACTGTTCCCCAATAAAGTTAAAAAAAAAACAACACATATAAAGTTTTCATTACAAATGATGTTTCCTGTGAAGGAAAACACAAGGCACTAGGAGATAATCACATGGAAACCTAATTTAAGTAGGTAAGTCACAAAAACCTCTTTAAGGAAGTGAGATTTGAGCTGAGACCCAAAGGATGTGTAGGAGGCAGATAAAGAATGAGAGGAAATGCATTTCAGGCAGAAGGAATAGTATGTGTGAAGGCATGTAGCAGGAAAAGAATTGGGTGTTTGAAGACTTGGTTTGAAGAATTCACAGAAAGGCAGAGTGCCAGGTGAGTGAGGAGCCAGGGGCCAGTGGCTGGGAGGCGGGCAGGTTACCACTTTTGGATGCATTCTGAGTCCTGTGTAAGCTATCAGCATGCTTTTCAGTTGGGTTTTCTTTGTAAGAGGTCAGTGAGACTGCCGTGTGGGAAATGGGTTTGGTGGAGAGGCACCAGCATGCGTGTGGGGGGACCAGTTAGAGGTGACAGTGACTCAGTATAGGCAATGTTGATAATGACTCTAACATCCTGGAGCTCAGCTGGCCAAAAATCTATTCCCTTCTCCAATTTCCCCTAAATTTTTTACAAAATGATCAATGTGTCAAAAAAAAATTTCCCTAATGCTCAATTAGTTGAGTTTTTAATTTTCCAAGTGGCTGATCTACCAAATCTATTAAATCTATTAAACAAAAGCCTTAAACCAGGTTTAGGATAGTTCTCCACAGCCATTTTGGCACCAACACCCCAAGGACAGAGAAAGGGTCAGATTCAAAGGCAGAGTGAGGGCAGGGAGAGGAACAGACAGAGGTTCAGCATCTGACATGGGAAACAGAAGTTAAACTGACATTCAGTCAAGTTGGACTGACGAACCTGGCACCTGTAAGAGATCTGGGAGAGTGGGCGTTACATTGGCCAGGGAATGATACCATGGGCATTCCTTATTCTCCAAAGAACACACGAAAACAACCCACTAGAGAAACAGCCAGCACTTGGACATCAACACCAGATTACAACTGTGCCAGTCAAGTAAGACTTTCTGCCCTTATCTAAATTGGGAAAGAATAAAGCAGAAAAAATTTTATCCCCTGGCAAAGAGGAGATGACAAGGGAAACTGTGTCAGCCTGGACTCTTTAAACATAAATGTAGGCTTACATATAGGATTAAGGTGAAAGGGCGGGAAAGTTAAGACACATGAGCTTAGGCCTCGTTCCGGGAACCAGCAGTGTATGACGTCATCTTGCATGTGGTGCCCCTGCTGCCGAGGCTGGTGATTGGAGGAAACCCTGTGCCTGCAGAGGAAACCCTGTAGCCTGCAAGCAACGAGATCCAGAGACTGAGACTACTGAGTCCCGTTGGTCCGCCGCCACCCACTCGGGACACAGAACATCCCGTCATGGATAAAAATGAGCTGGTGCAGAAGGTCAAACTGGCCAAGGAGGCTGAGCAATATGATGACATTGTGTGCATGAAGTCTGTAACTGAGCAAGAAGCTGAATTATCTAATGAGGAGAGGAATCTTCCCTCCGTTGCTTATAAAAATGTAGGATCTCATAGGTCACCTTGAAGGGTCATATCAAGTGTTGAGCAAAATCGGAAGGTGCTGAGTAGAAACAGCAGATGGCTCGAGAATACAGAGAGAAAACTGAGAACGAGCTAAGAGATATCTGCAGTGATGTACTGTCCCTCTTGGAAAAGTTCTTGGTCCCCCATGCTTCACAAGCAGAGAGCAAAGTCTTCTGTTGGAAAATGACAGGAAACTTCTACTGTTGCTTGGCTGAGGTTGATGCTGGTGATGACAAGAAAGTGATTGTGGACCAGAAGCTTTTCAAATCAGCAAAAACAAAATGCAACCAACACATCCTATCATGTTGGGTCAGAACTTCTCTATGTTCTGTTATGAGATGCTGAATTCTCGGGAGAAAGCGTGCAAAGACAGCTTTTGATGAAGCCACTGCTGAACTTGATACTTCAAGTAAAGAGTCATACAAGGACAGCATACTAATAATGCAATTACTGAGAGACAACTTGATGTTGTGGACTTTGGATACCCAAGGGGATGAAGCTGGAGCAGGAAAGGAGGAGAAAATCAACTGGCCTTCCAACTTTTATCTGTCTCATTCTAAAATTTACACAGTAGACCATTTGTCCTCCATGCTGTCCCACAAATAGTTTTTTGTTTACAATTTATGACAGGTTTATGTTCTATCTGAATTTCTCTATTTCCCATGTGTTTTTTGTGTTTAATGTTGGGGGAGTGGAGCCAGTTAACATAGGGAGTTATCTGCTTCCATCTTGAGCTGACCAATATGGGGATGTGGAATTTTTATACAAGTTATAAATGTTTGGCATAGTGTTTTTGGTACGTTGTGGCTTCACAAGGGCCTGTGTTAAAACAGCTTCCATGTCTAAGCACAGAAAACTGCCTACATATTGGTTTGTCCTGCTGGGGAACAAAAGGGGTCATTGGTTCCCGTCACAGGAGTAGTTACTGTGGGTACTTTAAGGTTTGGAGCACTTACAAGGCTATAGTAGAGATGGATATCCCATGGAGAGCACTCAGTCTCAGTGGGCACACTGTTGACTACAGCTACAGAAGTGTCTTTCAGTCGTGACCCAGTTTACTTTGGAGAAGGGCAGAAATAGTTCACATTCCATTATTTGTAAAGTTACCTCCTGTTTGCTTTTATTGTTTTTACCACACACATTTGATTTGTATTCAAATGTTTTAGGCAACCTAAGAACAAATGGACAANTCTAGCCATTGAATTTAATATGAGCTTTTGTTAAAAATATACACATTACCCACTTATTGCCTTGGTAGGGGATTTGATTTTTATTGATTCTGATTTCATTTCACTTATTAGTGCCTACCATGTACAGATCACTATGTTAGATGCTCTGGGTGTCCAAAGATTAAGAAGTCCTCAGAAGAACTTAGAATGCCACAGGGAAGAGATGCTTAGAACAGTCATCAACTGGATTTTTACATCTGAAATAGTTTTTGTTTTCTCCTTTAGCACTCAGGAAAGGCTTGTCTCCTGCTGTTGATGAATAATTTCAGAGTACTATGGATCATGCTGAAGAAACTGAAATCCTTGAAGCAACTGAGAGGTACTATGTGGAAAGGCCTATCTTTAGTCACCTAGCCCTCCAGGAAAGACTGCACAAGAAGGACAAGATTTCGGATTCCATTGGAGATAAGCTGAAACAGGCATTCACGTATGTTGTATTTTAACCCATTTCATTTCTTCTGTCAAGAATCAAGGTTAAATGTATAAGGAAAATCTGGTGAAATGGAGAAAAAAATGAAGGGTGAGCACTCATGATTTTCAAAGCTGTTCATAAGGTTCAGTCAGATTAGATATTTGATTGAACATTGGCTTCATGATGTATCTCACCATATTTATTAAATTCCTACTATGCCCTATTGTGTGTAAAGGTTTATATAAATAACCCGCTTGCCAATTCTTCACCACTTTTGAGATAGCTCTTCCCTTTGTTTCTCAGGAATGTTCCAACTACTCTCTCTTTTTTTTCTACCCTTGACTTCTACTCCATTTGGCAACACCCTTAATCTAAGTCCCCAACTTAAGCAGTCAAAGATCCTCAGTGTCCTATGACTCTTCATTTTGGTGACACATACACAGCTATGTTGCAGGCATGGGAATGTTAATGCATGTGTTCCCATTGGTGGTTCACAAACTTTAATATCAAACCAGCTGATTGCTGCCTCCTGAACTCTTGAGACCACAGCTTCTGTGTTCTGTGTTCATTTAAGCTTCACAGTGGCCCTATGCTCAAGATATGATCATCAGGAAAGGTTAAAAATGTATACACTGGAGTCAAACCATCAGTTTTAATCCTAGTCTCAATCACCTACCCACACTCTGCACTTGAGTTTCCTGCTTTATAAAATGGGG
>NW_017731586.1:956851-971205 GCF_001890085.2 Hipposideros armiger
AGCAACTTGTCTGTTCCCGTTCCCCGATTCCCCAGCGCTGTTCCCCTCCCCCAATTCCCCAATAAAATCTTTTTAAAAAATAGTAATAATAAGTGCATGTGACTAGTGGACAACAAAGTCTTGTCTGGTCTCGTCTGGCCCTTGTGGGTCTCAGGGCAGCACTAGACATCTCTTTTTCTCCACTGCTGGAAAGAATTTCAGTCAGGGTATTTAAGCATTTCATCTTCTATGTAAAAGCTATAAAAGGAGCACAAACTTCAAAGGAAGTGGGAAGAAGTTATGGGTTTATATAATGGTTTGGATGACTTGAATCAATATTTTCTTGATCTTCCCACAATGATGATCAAAAGACTAAGACCAACCTGTGCCCTGCCTCTCACTTGTCTCCTAAAATTCCTTCCCATGTCTCTTCTCTCGTGCAGCTTGCGGGTTGTTTGGCCTCGTTAATGATCCTGATGGTCATATTAGCCACCGGATTCCTCTTTGAATCATTACCCCAGGTGTGTAGCTTGGACTTGGTGTGAGGTTTTTCCACGTGTACTGAGTTTGCTATTTGTTTATATTTTTGTGGCTGTCGCATGGGTTTTTACAGGAACCCTAGCAGGGTGGTAAGAGAAAGGGCCAAGGACCAAATGGCGAGGACCAAGATCCTGCTCCACAATCTACCAGCAACTGGGACCTTGGGAAAGCCACCTGAACATCTCTGGGTCTTAGTTTATCTACAAAGTGGGAAGTCGGAGTGGCTAATCTTCAAAGTTCCTCCTCTCTTTAATCTTCTATGACCTTATGCTTCCATTTAAAATCTGAGATGGCCTACGATCATATTTGTCTACTGATATATTTAATCTAATAGAAATCAAGAACAATACAGAGGAGAGAAAATCATAATGTAGAAAGATGGGTGAAATAATTCCTTGAGTGCCAAGTTTAACTCTAAACTCTTGACCACCATTCAGGTTTGCTACTAGAATATAAGCTTGGTTTTCCAAGACCCATTTTAGTTAATCAAGTCCTGAAAATCCAGGTGTTCATGGCTCCAAACACACCATCACTGCCACGTAGGAAGTGAGTGGGAGAGGACGTGGGGAGGGCAGAGGAGCACATTGAGGAACCAGCAGAGGGGACTCTTGGGACACAAGAAGAGAGGTTAAGTGTGGATGTACTGTGTTTCAGGCTGTGCTGTCGGCCATTGTTATCGTCAACTTGAAAGGAATGTTTATGCAATTCTCAGATCTCCCCTTCTTCTGGAGAACCAGCAAAATAGAGCTGGTAAGTAACAAAGGTGATTGTGAGGTGAATATGTCATAGCAACGCATGGATTAGTGCTGATAAAAATGTGAGAAAGATAAGTTTATGCAGTCAGTTATTACATGCAGTGTCCAGTTAGGCAAGGTTAGGTATCGTGTGTGTGTTTGTGTGTGTGTGTGTGTGTGTGTGTGTGTGTAACTCTAGACAAGTTTTAACATGATTCTACATAAATCCTTCTGTCTTTTGTTCAGACCATCTGGCTTAGCACTTTTGTTTCCTCCTTGTTCCTGGGATTGGACTATGGTTTGATTACTGCCGTGATCATCGCACTGATGACTGTGATTTACAGAACACAGAGGTGACTGCACAGATTGGGATGGGTATGAGTGTCCAGCCTAAGATTGCAATGTGGACTTTAAATGTATTTGTCAACAGACATCACTAGACTGTGAGCATCTTGATTGTGGAGGTGATGTTCCTGGAGTCGAGTACCAAGCACATAGTGTGTGTTCTCTGAATGCTTTTTGAGGGACTCCACACAGAAAACCAGCTAATATTTGTAGTGTATAGTCTAACCCACAAAGCACTTGCACCTACATGCTAAGAAGCACCAAGCAAGACCATGGAATGTCAAATCCAAGACCTTGAGCTGTATTCTGGCTCTGCCAAGCTCTCTCACCTTGAACAACTCACCTAATCCCATGGGACCTTAGTTTCTCAAACCAAACTTAACTTCTATGCTAACTTGAGATTTTTGTTTCCTCCCCATACCTTCAGTTGACTGCCCCCACTCCCATGAGTGAGAAACTCTTATTAGAAACCAAAAGAAAACCTCCTCTCCTACTTTAGACTTAAAATAGGACTATAATTCTATCTACTGAATGGCATGAGCACTTGAGTTACACATGGCCCTGGCATGACTTGAACTCTTCAATTTTGGTCCCATCTTTAAATGCCCGAGTCTTTTGTCCTAACTAGATGGTTTGTGTGGTATGTGTGTGGTGTGGGGTGTGTGTGTNGCTGCTGTGAGCCGCCGTGAGCGGCTGTCCAATGGTCTGCAAGCGACTGCCTCACCTGGGAAGACCGCAATGATAAAACCAACATGAGCCAGTGAAGCGACATCCTCCACAACTAGACTGAAGAACAAAAGGACAGCAACTTGTCTGTTTCCCTTCCCCAATTCCCCAATGCTCTTCCCATCCCCCAATTCCCCAATAAAATCTTTTTTTAAAAAAATACGGAAAGTTAATGTGGGAACAGATTTGGCTTGGCTAACAAATTGAAGCTCATTTTTGAGGCATTTGAATTTTCATTTAAAAGTACATTTTTATTTGTGTCTGTTTTAGGTGGTAATGGGAACTGGCATTTCAGCTGGGTTTAATTTACATGAATCATACAATGTGGATGTCGTGGGAACACTGCCTCTGGGGTAAGAAACTAGTTTTAAGTAACAGTGTGACGAATAATCAGTGGATCTGTTAATGTTTCTAACTCCTGTTATGGTATTCTTGCAGTGAAACACCTTTCTTTTTTCTACATATCAAGCTAGCATATGTGGGGTTTCTTTTTATTGTGGTAAAAAACACATAACTTAAAATTTACCATCTTAACCATTTTTAAGTGTACAGTTCACTAGTGTTAAATATATTCACATGGTTGTGAAATTGATCTGCAGAACTTTTTTCATCCTGCAAATCTGAAACCTCATATCCATTAAACAATAACTCTCCATTCTCCCTTCCCCCCAGCCCCTGGCAACCACCATTCTACTTTTTTGTCTCTGTGAATTTGACTACTATAGGTACCTCATATAAGTGGAGTCTTTTTGTGACTGGTTTATTTCATTTACCATAATGTCCTCTAAGTTCATCCATGTTGTGGCATGTAACAGGATCTCCTTCTTTTTAAAGCTGAATAAAATTCCACAGTATGTATGTACTAAATTTTGTTTATACATTCATCCACCAATGGACATTTCAGTTGCTTCCACCTGTTAGCTATTGTGAGTAGTGTTGCTATGAACATGGGTGTGCAAATATCTCTTCAAGACCCTGCTTTCGGTTCCTTTGGGTATATACCCAGAAGTGAGATTCCTGGACCATATGGTAGTTCTACTTTTAACTTACTGTTTTCCATGGTGGTTGTACCATTTTACAGTTCCACCAACCCTGGCATGTGCCTTTTTGTTTTGTTTTGTTTTCCATTATTTAGCACTTACCAGTTTTTTAACTCTCTCCTTGGGTGAGATAGGAATTAAGAGCAAAGAGATCTAAGCTTAGCCCCTGCCACTTGCTAGCTATGTGACCTTGAGCAAGTCACATATCCTCTCAAAGCCTCACTTTCCTCTCTCGCCAGGTAAGCATGAGAGGATCATTGTGAGAGCTCTAGGAAATAAAACATGTAAAGCAGTTAGTGTAGTGCCTGGCATACCCAGTTAATGTTCAAGACAGTAATTAAAAGTTCTGTGTGTCATTATGTCAGTGAGTTTTCTAGTTTCAAGTCATATATTATTTCTTTGCTTCATCTACTTTCTCTTATCTAATTCTACATTTAAAATTTTTTACTATTCTCTTCATATTTGAAGGAGGAAAAGTTACTACGAGCCTATCCTGGTCTCACTCTGTCCCTCCCTGACTCTCTCTGTTTGTCTCCGTATCACTCTGTCTTTCAGTCTCTTGTACTCTCTCCTTCTCTCTCCACCCTCTTCTCTCTTTCCAAAAGAACAGAGTCAGACCTTCGCTTGCATGTTGGAGACTGACAAACACGGCACATCCCATCAGGCCTTGCTCTCATTCCATCTAAAAATCTCCTGGAAAGCACAGGCAGCAGGAGTGGTTCTTAAGACCAAGTTCCCCCCACAGAGCCAGTGTTGAAGGACGAAGCATGCCCTCTACCTCAAAACAATAAATTGCCACGTGAACAAGTGACTTGTGACTCAATGTAAAGGTCTAACACAGTAATAACTCTTGCTTTTCTATTTGGACTTATAATTTATAAAATACTGTATTATCCACCATCTCAGTTACCGCTCAAAGTAGCACTATTGGCAAATGTGTTATCCCCTTTTACAGATAAGAAATTTCATGTATTCTCATTTATTCAGCTTGTGTTTATTGAGTGCCTGCTTTGTGCCAGGGACACAGCAGTTAAAAACAGAAGCAAACATGAAAGCGAAAAAGTCTTTATTCTCACGGAGCTTATATTCTACTGGGGGAGACAGACAATAAACAAATAGTGAGAAGTGCTGTGATGAAAAGGGAAGCCAGGTAAGTGATAAGAGGGGCTGGGCTTGCTGTTGTAGGTAGGGTATC
Organism: Hipposideros armiger; assembly: GCF_001890085.2. Taxonomy (NCBI): domain Eukaryota; kingdom Metazoa; phylum Chordata; class Mammalia; order Chiroptera; family Hipposideridae; genus Hipposideros; species Hipposideros armiger. The sequence continues at coordinate 961,411 of NW_017731586.1, forward strand.
AGAGAAGGCGACATTTGAGAGACATGAATGAGGTTTCGTGACTCTAACTGAGTCCCAGCCTGGACCCAGAACTCAGTCTTCCGATACCCAGTTGTGTACACTTTCCATTACATCACACCTGAGTCACTACCATAATTAGTCATGTGATAAACTTTAGTCTTTAGCTGGATCCAAAAGATAGCCCTATTTAATAGCTAATCACAAATAATCTGAATAAATATGAATTATTACACTTAAATTTCTCCTTTTAAAAATTCATGAGGCCATAATTTCTACCTAATACCTTCCTTTCTCTCTATGTGTGAAACCAAAACTTTAAAAAACAAACAAACAAACAAAAAAAACTACATTTTTACCTTTTTGAAATTTGTCTACCTTATCTTTCTGTTGCCCCAAACCAAGCAGGAAACAAATAATGCCTACCTAACTACCTAACTACATACTGTTTCAGTTATCTGTGACTCTCTGCCAAATAACAAACTCCTTCTTTAGGCGGTGGCTCAGGGCAACAAGACAGAAAAGCAGAAGCCAATTGACCTAAAGCACTCACACACATCACTTTCTCCACATTCTGTTGGTCAGAGTGAATCACAAGATTCGGCCAGAGGGGAAACAGATTCCACCTCTAGACGGGAGAGTAGCACAGACAAGTGTGGGAGAGATTGTCGGGTCTCATATTCAAAAGCACACAGTGCAGTGTCCAGGAAGTGACAGTTAGCTGTGAAAGATCCCAGTCATGGCAATATATCCTGTCTCTTGCTTTACTTTCCTTAACACATTCCAAAATATATCCTTTTCTCATATTCTTATTCCTCAGACCCAAAGCTGCTGCTAGGACTTCCCTCTTGGTTAACGCTTATGCAGCAAAGTACAAGGGAAAGACACTAAATTTTACAGTCAGACCGCCCTGGGTTTGACTTCCTGCTCCATCTTGGGCAAATTACTTGACATCTGCAAGCATCTATTTTTTTCACCTATAAATTGGGACAATAATGGTACTTATCAAATAGGATTGTTGTGAGGACAAATGAGATGACATATGTGAAGCATGTAGCCCATAATCTAGGCTTTGTGTTTGTCAGGTTCCTTTCCTCTCTCCCCTTCCTTTTCCTGTACTCAAAACTTGATTCATCCCCTTTGTCATTGTGATTTGCCATCGTAAGAGAAATAGGCCCAGGGAGGCGGATTCTTCATGGTGTCTCCTGTGCTTCATTGATGAGCTGTTCAACCTTGCACAAGTGGCTTAACCTCACTATACCTCATATTCCTCATCTGTAAAATGGGAATTAAAATGGTGCCTGACTCACAGGGCTATTGGAGATAAATAGGCACAGAACCTGGCACAAAGGAAGCGCCTAATGAATGATTGTTATTATAAGGATAATAATATCGTGCATCGATTAATTGATTATTGTTATTATTTAACCCCATGCCTTGTATTGCAGCAGGTCCCTTTGATAGCCTCTATTGCGCCTTCCCCTACACCACTCTAGGGAATCCCTGTTCTGTTCCTTTAGGACAAAGGTGCCAAACTACAACAATGGACCACAGAAATTAGGTTCCCTGTGTGGGGCTCCAGGAGTCATATTTTTGGCCCCTTCAGACTCCCAGGATTCCCAGGTGGGACCCAAGGAGTATAATCTGCTGCTGCTCCTTTGCCGTGTTAGAAACTCACCTAAAGAGGTTCTGAGAAGAAGCAGGGCCCTTACATGAAATAACAAGGGAGAGCAGTGAGTACCTACTGTTGCTTGGACAGTAGTTCTCCTCTAAGATAGCCCTTGTCCAACACCCTCCCTGCCCTCAGACTTTGGTTCGAATGTCTTGTGGCATCTGAGCACTTTGCTGACCCTCTCTTCTTCCTGTTCTGTGTTTTACTTACACCTGCCATACAGGTGCCATGAGGTATAAGGTTACTCCTCTTCTAAACACAATGGCATCTGATCTCTGTTGATAACCCATTCAGGTAGAAAACTGGGCCTGGAAAGAACCCCTGTGTGTTCAGGAAGGCCCTCCTTTTTGCCAAACTAGAGCAAACAAATATCCAAGCATTCATCACCTCCTTTGCAGATAATGCCCCTCTAAATTGTTCCCCTCTAGTTGTGTGCTTTTTTGAGTGGTCACAGCACTTGGGTTAAAGTCAGCTTGACCTTTCAGGCTCCTACCTCCAGCCAATCCGGACACCAGCCTCTTCCACCTTGTGTACGTGGATGCCATCGCCATAGCCATCGTTGGATTTTCGGTGACCATCTCAATGGCCAAGAGCTTGGCAAATAAACATGGCTACCAGGTCGATGGCAATCAGGTAAAAACCATTCATTTCCTGCAGGTGTTTCATACTAATACAATCATCATGCTCTACTATGACAGGCAAATGAACTGGATTTCTCTGTCTTGGTAGAGAAACTTTTAGTGTGATAATGGATGTATTTGAAGCATGAATTTATTCAACACTACAATTTTTTCATGATTGATGTGAGTTAGATCATCAGAACACTGAAGTCCAGAGTTCTACCTCACCTCACGGGCAGGGGTCCAGCTGGAAAGGCGGAATCTCCAGTCTGAGGTTTATAGTTTGCCATTCTCCTATTGATGTCATCACTATTTTAAAGTTCACAGGCTGCTGAAATAAATCATAAAATTAAATTAAAAAATAAAAATAAACCAAGTTCACAGACTGAGAACAAAATGTATTCCAAGAACCATTTTTGCTCCACAGGAAGCCTACTCTTGGTCCATTAAACCCTGAGCATACGATGCATCGCTCAAACTCCACAATATATTGTTTGTCGCCTTCTGTCCTAACGTAGCTACAGATAAGGTATTTCATCCGAATGCCATGAGCTGTAATTTTGGCAGGACAATGTCTATTTTAACATGCTGTGTATTTCTAAAATGAGACTAGATGCTCTCCGTTTACCTGAAACGCAGTGATTCAACCAGGAAGATCAGAAGTAGCCTTGAGAATGTCCCAGGAGGACACTGGCATATACTCACTGATGAGCAGGAGCCAGACATTCCAAAGGTGTCAGTAGTCCTATACACCAAAAACTTTCTCTTAAACAACCAACATAGTTCGGTCCTTTTACTGCTGTGCTTTTTTTTAAAGCATTATTTGTGTAGAGAGTGTGTTTGAGAAAAGGAGGACTTGGTGGTGAGCATAGCATTTATCTCCAACACAATAAAAATTCAGTGTTTCCCCCACTCCACCTTAACTTACGTAATAAGTCCTATTTTGATCTCATGCTAAACTAAACAAATTCTTACATCTGAAAGGAGAATGAAGAGACAGACTGTACTGCTGAAAATGTGTATTATATGGGCCATCATGTCTTTCTTTCTGAAGAATAACCGATATCTTTTGTGCTTTGTTTCCACATGAAAAAGGAACTCATTGCCCTGGGACTGTGCAATTCCACTGGCTCACTCTTCCAGACTTTTGCAATTTCATGCTCCTTGTCTCGAAGCCTTGTTCAGGAGGGAACTGGAGGGAAGACACAGGTGTGTATACAACTGGCCTCTCAAGACTGGTGATTTGGGCAGTAATTAAATTTTAATCCCTTGATACTATTCTGAACCCAAACAAAGCTGCTCTGCCTGAAGATCCATGCTCCAGTGAGCTGTATAATGAATCAGAGAAAGGCATGATTGGTTGAAGCAAATCACAAGGAACTGAATCTATAGGAAAGAGGCATATTCTCTAGGTAAATAAAACACTTATACAATACTCCCTGCTACCAGTAAACCTCTAAGTTGAGACATAGAATGTTGTCATGAAAGCCTAAGAATGAATATGAGAAGGATACCATCCAACAGGACTTTCTACAATGATAGAAATGTTCAGAATTTGCACCACCCAAGATGGCAGCCACTTGCCACATATGGCTCTTGAGCACTCAAAATAGGACTAGTGCAACCAAGATCTGAATTTTTAAATTAAAAAATAATTTTAAATCTAAATAACTACATGTGGAGCCGGCCGAGTGGCGCATTGTTTAAGAGTTGGCTTGGGACAGCAACTCTAAGCAGCAGGGCCCCTGTTTGGATCCCACTAGAGGGCCAGTGACACTGTGCCCTCTATAGCTAAGATGGTGAACAACAGCTCGACCTGGAGCTAGGCTGCNTAACAAACTCTAAAAACTTAATATTTTTCACACAGTGCTGTATAATTAGCAATCAATAACAGAATATAGCTTTAAAACTCCCATATGTTTAGAAACCAAAAAACTGCTTCTAAATAATCCATGGATAAAGGAAATTATGAAATAATTAGAAACAAATGACAGTTAAAGTACTACATTTTAAAACTGTTGCGATGCTGCCAAAGCTGTAACCGGACAGAAAGACCTATATCCTTTGGAGGTATTTATGTGCCACGCACAGCAGTGAGCCAACAGATAATGGCACTTGCCCTCTTGGAACCTACAGTCCAACGAGAAGACAGACAATAAACCACGAATTGCATAAATATATAACTAATTACAAATTGTGTTCAGCGATATGAAGAAAAGGCACAGGCTGCTATGAAAGTTAAATAGGGAGACCTTTAGGTTAGGGGCCTAGGAAAGTCACTTTGAGGAAGTGATATTTAAATTGAGCCCTTGATGGATTAGAATGGAATCAAACTGTAGGAACATTCCCTAAATAACCAAATTCTTCATTTCCCGTAATAGCTGCTAACGTGCTTCTTACTCTGAGATTTCCCTAAATGCCTTGTCACACAGTTAGTAGAACAGACGAGCACCTGAGAATGCTCTGAGCATTAATTACCAGGCAGGTGTGTAGCCTGGGCTCAGTGATACCCTAGTTTCCCAGGGGCCAGAGGAGTACAGGGGCTGACTGTGTTTGGGGTGCTGAGACTGTAACCGTAGGATAAAATGAAATGGCTTTCCTCTCTGACTCTCCTGGGCATTTTTCCAAACTTAGCACTTTCTCTCCTTCAAAGCCCACCTGGTTCCTCTTTCATCTGATTTCATGATGATTTCTCCCTCTTTCAGCTCCTAAACGCTTTTCTGTGTGTTTACCTTTGGATTATTTTGCTGATATCAACCCTTCATCCTTTCCTAATGCAGAGGACTCAGTATAAGGATTACTTTTCTGAATTTTATAATACTACATTGACACATTAGCATATCAAAGAACACTATAAGATTGTTGGATAAGAACTACACCTTCATAGTTGTATGAGTGGGTAAAATGCCTCCTAGTTGGTGGAAGCTACAAAGAGAGATTTCAGCCTGAGAATTTCTAACTAGAAATGTCCAGTAATGGGATGGCTGGGGTGAATGAGTGCATTAGTGTCTCTGTCTATTCAGGGGCTATTGCTTGATGTAAACACCCAGTGTTCACTGTGTTACAGAGTACAGTTGCTGTGTTGCAGAATGTTAAAAACCTCAACGTGTGTTCCCTAGGCGTTGGTCTGATGGTTTTTGGTTTGCTGTTGGGTGGCAAGGAGTTTAATGAGAGATTTAAAGAGAAATTGCCGGCACCCATTCCTTTAGAGTTCTTTGCGGTAAGTCAACTTTCAGCTATTTCTGTGAGGGATTAGAGAGGGACAGGGAATTAGACCTTTTTTCTCTCAGTTCTGCCAAGAGAAGGTTAGAATTTGCCAAAAGGAACTTTTACAAATACACTGACAAAAAAGGAAAAGCATTAAAGCGTAGACATGGAGGACTTTTAAAATGTAGGCGATGACTATCCATAAATATTTTAATATGTATTATCTGTGAGTGATGAGATTAGGGAAGATTTTTCTTCCTCAGAGTTTTTATTGTCTAATTGTTCTATAATGAACACATGTAACTTTAATAACCTGAAAAGAAATGAAGCTGTTTCGATTTTGAAAAGACAAAGCTTCCCATATTTTTTTGATTCCTGGCACTCCTAGACCAAAAGAAATACCTACCATTCATTTATTGAGTAGTTAGGTCTAAACAACTTAATACATACAGAGGGTGCCAAAAACATGTATACACATTTTAAGAAAGGAAAACTGTATTAAAATTGTAATACTCGATATATACCAATAACAAAAGATAAACATAAGTCACATTTGGCTTCTGTAATTACAAAAGGTGCTCAAAGTGGTTACCATCAGTGTCCAGACACTTCTGATTAGGGCGAACTGCTGCTTGAGCAACACTGCCCAAAGTGTACACTTGTATACATTTTTTGGCACTCTCAGTCTAAGAACTGTTTGTAAAAATAATGCACATAAATTGAAATAAAATATATATTTATTATGTTCTTAAATAATCACAACTATTTATTAATGGGATGTGTGCGTCTGGTGGGCACTTCACAACTCCTCACACCTTGGAATCAGATGGACACTGCTACACTCATTTCCTGTTCACTTTGATTTTTTGAATGATGCCTGCTTTTTATCACAGCAACCAGTGAACGCCCAGATATATCTTTGCAAAGATATAATGTGGTTGAGAAGAATGCAGTAGGAACTGATACTGAAACTGTGAACTACCTCAGATTAAAAGTTTGCACAGTGTCTGACAGATGTCATATGTTTCCCTGGAAAGTCATCTTAGCTGTAGAGGATGCAGCATCACTGGCCCATGTGGGATCCAAACCAGCTGCCCTGATGCTCAGAGCTCGTGCTTTCAAGCTAACTCTTAACCAACGACCCACTCGGCCAGCTCTGGGACAGAGTCTTTATGACTCTGTTTAAACATAATTGTTTGGTTTTTTTACCATAAAAATGTGTTTGATTTGTGCATTCTACTTTACAACACATCTGTTTGTATTGATAGGAAAGCAGTGGTTTAAATTATTAAGTGGTTTAAATCAACCACTGCAAAAAGTTGATGCGCTAGGAACTCGAGCCGCATTTATCCTGTGGATTTGAATATTCTGCGCACTCCTCCAGTTTGACATGCAAACAAATACACTTACAGGTGACAAACATAATTGTGACCAGCAAAGAAAAGGGCATTTCATCAAAGGGTCTGGAGGCACCCATGCCCTGAGTCTCTCAGGCTGCTGTGTCTGGTAACAAGCTTACCTTCTTATTGCTTCCCTACAGCAGCCACCTCTGTGAGGGACTGGCTCCCTTCCTGGACCAGTCCTAGTTCCTTCTCTCCTGGATAACCCGGTCAGAAAGTTCTATAGTGATAGTTCTTAGGATGACGAAAATTGCTGTCCTTCCTTCTGTTATTTTTCTCTTCTTGTGGCTCACTAAGGATGTACTTTACACATCACCTGAGCCTATGCCCTGACAACCCAGGAAGCCTTGGGTACAATGATACATCTGTGTGATGGGCACTTTCACCCTAACCCTGACTAAAATGGGAGAAGACACCGGTAGGATGCTCTGGTCACAATCGGTGCTGCTTTCTGGGGAAAAGGTCAGCAGGAGGATTATAGATCCAAACATACATTTTATAATGAGACACTGTCATTGTGCCACCCTCACAATACACATTTCAGTGACACCTTGGCCAGAGATTCACTTCACCTGCCCCAAAGGCAAAGCCAGCTCCTGAAAAATTGTATGGCCTCTTCTGTCTGCAGTCAACTAGCCAAACACCTCAGCATGGAACAGCCCAAAATAAAGAGAAAAGAATCACAGTCCACAAGGAAACTGTGGAGTCCATTTNACCTACACAGTCCTTGGACAGCTTCCTGACACTGATGTGTACATCGATATAGATGCATATGAGGAGGTAGGACCTTTTTCTATTATTTGAAATGGTTGTAAGCATGCGATGTAATTGGATAACTAAATTTTCTTTTTACCTAGGACAAAAAGTGGAGTGAAAAGGAGGGAGATATAGTGGTCAAAGTGAAAAACCTGAACTTCGATTTACTGTCTAGATTCAGTTTTATAGTTTACACTATACCATACATTAATTACTCAATCTCCTCTTTTTTAATAAGGATAAATATATATTCTTGGAATTAAAGTATATATTTATAAAATACTGAAACTATTTGAGAAGGTGGTTTGCATGTGCATGATTTTCTTCTGATGAATTTAATCTGATGGTAAAATACTAATGTTAACCCTGTAAAATATAGGTGGTGGGGCTATGGAGTTCTCCGGCTTCATTTTTAATGGTTAAAATTATGGCTTAAAATTTCCTTGATTTTAAATGTTCTTTTCTTATGTGGAATCTCAAAGACTTTTACAAAGTCTTTTTAAACTAGCTTTGTTTCTGCTTGGGAAGAAAGTCCTAGACGCACTACAAGGTATTAGGAAATGAGACTGGTGTTAAGATTGCTGTTTTTTTTCTCCTTCCAAAGAATTATATGTGGAATTATTCATTTCCAAACTGCATTCTAGACTTTGAGGCTTCTTGATCAAATATTCACTCTGTTTCACTTGGGTCCATTTCGACTCCTGCCTCCATTCTATGAATGAACGAATATAAACCTCTGTTCACTTTATTTGCCTGCTTTTCACAGTCTGAGTGGTAGCCTGTCCACTCCTATCAAATTTTCTTTTTTCTTTTTATATATTTTCATTCTGTTTTATGGTAAAAATGAAACAAAGAAAAAGACTTTTTAAAGAATGGGAAGATTTGCATTTTTAAAGACTTTCTTCTCAGTACCCCTTCCTNTTTTCAGAGGTGGGCAATTGATTAGAAAAAAGTAATATGTTCCATTAAAATGTTTAGTATATGGCATTTTCTAACTTCAGAAGCCATGATGTTCTCGGCCCATCATGACATTTGGTAGCAGTTACTGTAAGTTTTGTGCTTCCAAATCACTTTGGTTTTTAAGAATTTCTTGATACTCTTATAGCCTGACTTCAGCATTGATCCTCTATTCTTTCTTCGTCAGGCGCACAGGATTACCTTTTTTAGCTTTCTGTCTTGTTACCAACCATTCCTACTTGGTGGCTGTGTACTTGAAAAAATGGCCGCATGATCTTTCTGGCACCGCCCAGTGTCTAAGGATACTCGGCTTCCTTTGCTTGCATCCCACGAACTATCTCCCTTATCTTATTTACTTCAGCAAATCTCCTTAGTTGATGAGATTGTTATCTCCCTTTAGGCCCTATCTAGCCTGTCTTGTCTGTCATTGCTTGCCTTTAACATCCTTCCTCTTCTTCTCTTCTTTAAATAATGATGAGGCTAAGTTATACCTAAAGCTTACCCTCCAGACTATTTCCTCAGTTCCTTGCAGAAAACACAAAATAAAAATACCATTTTTAAAAAGGTGTATTTTTTTTTCTTTTAGAATGTAAGCTCCTCAAAAGCAGGGATGGTGTTTTCTTGCATGTCCTGTTGTCCCTAGTACATTGTAAATGCTCGCTAAATATAATGATAGGAGGCAGCAAGTCTTGATGATAAGGGTGAGACACTAAAATCACCCCCCAAAAAAGACACATCAGCTTAAATTCACACGGTTTTCACTTGTTCATCAGCGAACATAAACCTGTTTTCTAATGCTCTCCATATCTCTGTTTGGTTTTCAATCCCACAGGTTTAGCCTTCGCAATGTTGGCGGCTGTCCCTCCGGTGTTTGGCCTCTACTCTTCGTTTTACCCTGTTATCATGTATTGCTTTTTTGGAACCTCCAGACACATATCCATAGGTAAAAGCTGATACGTGATATTTTAGAACCTTTCCTTTTGGATTTCGAAGTTTTGCGGTGTGTCAAAGAAATAGTATGCTTGTTATTGGAACATCTGCTTAATAGCTGCATACCCAATAGGTGCTTTAAAAAAAATACACTCCTCCCAAGATTTCTAGAACTAATAGCTTTCTTATCATCTTGGCATAATGACAAAAGACAGTTTTCTTTTATAAAAAGAGCAGTTGTTGAAATCAGTGCTTC
>NW_017731586.1:973765-975624 GCF_001890085.2 Hipposideros armiger
ATTTGCGGTCAGCTCATGAGGCACCCACTTATCAAGCTTTTTCACCTTTCCAATTTGCTTCAAAAGCCAAACGACCACAGAATGGTCGGATGTTGAGTTCTTCCACAATTTCTCATGTAGTTGTAAGAGAATCAGCTTCAACGATTGCTCTCTATTGGTCGTTGTCAACTTCCAATGGCCGGCCACTACACGCCTCATCTTCAAGGCTCTCGTCTCCTTTGCAGAACTTCTTAAACCACCATTGCACTGTACATTCGTTAGCAGTTTGTGGGCCAAATGTATTGTTGATGTTGTGAGTTGCTTCCACTGCTTTACAACCCATTTTGAACTCAAATAAGGAAATTGCTCAAATTTGCTTTTTGTCTAACATCATTTCCATGGTCTAAAATACATATAAAATAAACAGCAAGTAGTAAGTCATTAGCAAGAAAACACAAAGCAAGAAATGCACATTAAAATGATATATAACATAACCACATTTATTTAAGAACGTTTTCCAATATCAAAGGCAAATTTCAACAATGCAAAAACCACAATTACATTTGCACCAACCTAATAGGAAGCTTCATTTGGTTTTAGAGATTCTAAGAGCAAGAAAAGCTTGAAGCAGGATTGGTTAGTTATGAAAAGAAGGCATCTCTTATCTGCTTGGAAGGAACAGGAAGTGACATTGACTAAACAACCGTGCACTTGGTTCTGAGGGACAGGGAAAGTACAGGTGTGCCCTGCTCTTTGGAACTCCAAGCCACTCCAAACCTTCCATTGTTTTCTGTATAACCAGTGATTTGTTAGCTACTTAACTGCTGCAAGTACAAGTTTGTAGTGTTAGAAAGTGATCCAGAGAGAACTTTTGTATGTTTTCTGTTGGTTTTAACTTCCTGATCTATCATGTGATTTATTTGTTTCTTTGTCATTAAAAAAAAAATAGTTTTGCCTAGGTGTCTGTAGGTTTGGATTTGTAGCCATCTATCTCACCGAGCCCCTGGTGCGTGGGTTCACTACTGCAGCAGCTGTGCATGTCGCCACCTCCATGTTAAAATACCTGTTTGGCGTTAAAACAAAGCGGTACAGTGGAATCTTTTCGGTGGTGTATGTAAGTAAGCAGCTCACCGGCACGAGTTCATCCTTCTTAATTTTCCCTCCTTCTCTTCTGGAGCTCTTTAACCATCAAGGGTCACTTTCCTTTTTTCTAAGAATTTCAATAAAATGGAAAAGATGTAGATATTCTAAGGTTTTTCTGAAAAGAGCACTAGTAAAAGAATTAAACCTTAAAAGTCCCATTTTATTGATATGTGATACTGCCTACCTCACAGGGAATTTTTTCGTTATGTTTTTATTTGCTGACGACACCTTCTCCCTAATAAACGGAAGACACAGCTTTTTCTGAAGACTGAATTATGTTCTCCTTGGGAACAAACAAATAATTTAAAGGCATTATGGGAGAACCTTTCTCTCTCAAAAACTGCTCACTCAAGTAGACAAAAAAATAAATTGGTCTGTAAAAGACTTAACAATTAACTAGTTTAATCCAATAAAGTATATATAGATCCTTGCACCCAGCTCAGAGAAAATATAAGTTATTTGTAAGCACATAGGGGACAAAGGTAATAACTGGCCATGTTGAAACTTACATGTAAAGCAGATAACAAACTCTAAAAACTTAATATTTTTCACACAGTGCTGTATAATTAGCAATCAATAACAGAATATAGCTTTAAAACTCCCATATGTTTAGAAACCAAAAAACTACTTCTAAATAATCCATGGATAAAGGAAATTATGAAATAATTAGAAACAAATGACAGTTAAAGTACTACATTTTAAAACTGTTGCGATGCTGCCAAAGCTGTAACCGGACA
>NW_017731586.1:977282-978285 GCF_001890085.2 Hipposideros armiger
TCCCCAATTTAAAAAAATCTTAAAAAAAAAGAGTAAAAATCACGCAGTTCCTTAATAAATTTTACTTTGTCATAGATTCATTCAGCTTTGAGTATAAAAAAGCTCAAAGGCTAGTTTTTGATGTTCAGGCTTATGGTAACTTATGGTCTATCATGCTGAAGTTATGGAATTATTTTAGAAGTTTAGGGGAAAATGGATATGATGACTAAGGAAAGAGGATTTCATCGGACAAAAAAGGAGGAGGAAAGAGAAAACAAGAAACTGAGCTAAAATTGAATATTATATACACATCCTTTGTCACATTACAAAGTTGGAATATGGCAAATATTTTAGAAGAGACCTGGTATAGTCAGTGGCTTGAGATTATGAGGACTAATTTTTCCTTAAAACTCTTTCTCAGAACCAAAATGTGAGTTGTTCATAGAATGCTGGTATGATTTAATTTTTGACATAGGATGCAGAAGTAGATGCAGAAGATGGTACCAAGCCTGAAGAAGAAGAGGAAGAAATAAAATATCCCCCAGTAGTAATCAAGAGCACATTTCCTGAAGAACTGCAAAGATTTATGCCTCCATTGGAAAACGTCCACACCGTCATTCTGGATTTTACACAAGTCAATTTTATTGATTCTGTTGGTGTAAAAACTCTAGCAGGGGTAAGCATCATCCTGAACAAGTTATTTAATAGCTCTGTGCCGTGTTGCCATCAGTGAAGTCAGAGAATTGACCTAGAGTCCCTTTTCAACTCTTAACATTTTTTGTTGTCTTGTTCAACTTTTGATTATTGTAAATTTCAAAAATATTCAAAAGTAAAGAGCATAGTGTAAGGAACTCCCATGTAAACTATCCCTCAGCTTCTACAGTTATCAATTTATGGTCAATCTTGTTTCATTTATTCTTACGCTCACTTTCTGCTTCTCTTATTTTGAAGCACACTGCAGTCATCATGTCATCTGTAAATATTTCAGTATGTGTCTCTACAAGAAGATTTTTTAAAATCATTA
>NW_017731586.1:981880-984086 GCF_001890085.2 Hipposideros armiger
CTACAGCTTTTCTTCCTCTAGTTGGGCTATTTGGTCATCTTTAAATACAGTTCTTACTGGAAAGGCAGGTTTATTTTTTCCATTTAATTATCAACTTCCAAGTAAGAATTTGGTTTAATAAATAGATGGTGACAGATTAGGTTCTTTTAGATTTCTCTTTTTTGGTATAATTATAGACTCCTGAATTTTTATATTTTAAATGTGTTTCAGTGTATTATAGTTATTCTTTTTGGTGCTAAAATGGTGACAATTGTGACTAGTAGGAGCCCCTAGAAATGTTGTTGTTGCTAATAGTGAAGAAGCCTTAAAGACCGTGTATTTAAGAAAACTCTTAGGCGTAATTTAATATCTTCCTTAAAATTCCGTAAGAGCTATCAGTTAATTCATCAAGCTCACCTTTAAGCCTACAAGTAAGTAAAATGCTTATTTCAAGCATTCTCTATAGTTGTTGGAAAGGAGTGGGGGAAACTTCTAAGCAAATTTGTCACCAAAAGTTCTTACTCTTGTAGTTCTAACAAACTCACTCTAATTCTAAGCACAAGAATTAGCTAACCTGCCTAAAGCCTACTCTGCTAAGATTTCCTGTTTGTCTTTTTTTATGTTTTCTTATTGAGCTCTGGTTTTAGTTTTCATGAAGAAAACGCTGCCAGAAAAAAGTGGCAGATCCCAGGAAATAATTATGTTAGCATGGGTCTACTTGAAACCAAACTCTGTGTGGTTTGTTTGCTTTAACTCCTATGAGATTTCTCAGTGACTTTACTAATTTAATTCCAGGTAGACCCCCTTGCCCTCCATCTAATCAATACTCTATCTAGATCTAGAGTGAAATTAAGATTTACATCATTATTTCCTTGGCGAGCATCACCCAGATCAGATACATCTGCATTCTGTTACAGGCTGCCTTCTGAAAGAGCATGTGTGGTAGAACCTCAGCTATACTAGAAACTTTCGGAAAAGGGCCCACCTCATTTCAGCCATTAAAGTAGAACTTAAGGATTTTAAACAATGCTATATAAAATACTTCATTGCATATTCCTTAGCAGCCATCTTCAACAAATGCTTTACACAGAGTACTCATGTCGTAGCTGATAGGTTGAAAGTAGTGCATGAAAAAGTATGTCTGTATCTTACAAATTTGTACTTGACTTTTAATTTTAACCTATTTTCAATACACTTCTACCATGTACATAAAAAGCACTTGTCTTACTGCAGGGAAATNATTTATTCTTACGCTCACTTTCTGCTTCTCTTATTTTGAAGCACACTGCAGTCATCATGTCATCTGTAAATATTTCAGTATGTGTCTCTACAAGAAGATTTTTTAAAATCATTACCAGAATACCTTTATTACACCTAAATAAAATTTAACAAGAATTCTTTGATATCCCTAATTATTGCTGTCCATATAAAAATCAAAAGAATTTCACAAACATTTTAAAATGATTAGCTCAAATATGCATAATTATCAAAGCAAAGTAGTTCAAGTGAATGAACTAGTGTCTTATATCAGCGAAATACATGTTGGTAGAAAGAGACTTGCATCTGGCACCGTCAGGAGAAACTAAACTTTATTTCAACATTATTACAGATTGTAAAAGAATATGGAGATGTCGGTATTTATGTGTATTTAGCAGGATGCAGTGGTAAGTACACTACACTTCTAGAATGGGGAGAAATATTAACATTTTGGATTTGTTTCTCTTTTTTAATAACTGTATGGTGGAAATGTTACCCCAATTTTAGTTTTTGGTGAAAATGAAAATTATTCTCCTGAAAATCATTCTAAAGCGAGCTTTGAAATTAGCCACTTCCAAGCACCCCTATCACTGGACAACCTGTGGCAGGCCTCCTGAATGGGACTTGGCCAAAGAAACTATTGGGTTGTCAGAAAAGCCATGACGCATTTTTTACAACAGAAAAAACATAGAAAAAATACATCATGACTTTCCCGACAACCCAATAATAAACCATTGTTCTGTGCTGGTATATTTTTTAGTAATTATTTAATGGCTGCCATAAATATAGTTATATAAAATCATTTAGGTTTTACCATATAATGTCTGCTATTTTTCTTTCATATTAAGTTTTGTTTAAAACAGTGCTTAAAAAATGAACTGTACATAAAGATATTACCTACGAGAATGGCAAAAATAAAGAATGCTTGACAACATGCTCTCTGTAGGCTTACGGTGAGAGAACAGGCACG
>NW_017731586.1:991291-1022471 GCF_001890085.2 Hipposideros armiger
TGTGGTCATGTGCCTAGATGGGCTATTCTGAGGCGAGGCAGGGGAGCATAATGGTTAGGTGCACAAGTGACAAACTTGAATACAAGTGAATTCGGTAGGAAAGTTTTTGCATTCATTAGAGCGAACTCCATTAGATCCACCTCACTGGGCAGATGAGATGATACAGACCATATGTACAGCACCCAGCCACGACCTGCTTAGAACACACGTGCTCTAAATAAGCACTTTGATATGGAACCCTACTGGCAGTGGATCAAGAAACAGTCAACATATATTAGAATAAGCTTTTCTGCCTAATGACATTAGCTGTCACCTTCTATTGTGCTACAAAGAAAAATAACCTGAAAAAAGTATACAATTTTGAAACCATTTATTTTTTTGTGTGAAATGGTTATTAACAAGCCTATATAAGCTTAGGATTCCAATTAAAAGAAGTGTTTCAGTGAAAGCCTTGAGACTCAGTTGTATGTCATGTAACGAGGAGTAGCACTGAACTTGGCATAGGACTTGATGACCTTATTTACAGCTTCTAAGAAATCCTTTTCACTAGCGACTTTTCGCCGTGCTCTGATAGCAAACATACCAGCTTCTGTGCAGACACTTCTAATCTCAGCACCTTTCAAACAAAAAGAAAATAATACGCCTGATTAAAGCAGCCTGGACAAACAGACCAACAAATATAAACAAGACCTTTCAACCTACCAGTGCTATTTGGACACAGTCGTGCTAACAATTCAAATCTGATGTCTCTCTCAACACTCATTGAACGAGCATGAATCTTAAAAATGTGAGTCCGACCCTGAAAATCGGGGAATTGAAAAAATATTACAAGGGAAAAACATCACAGGAAGAAAACATTTCCAGAATCCCTTTTCTAAAATGACATGATTTTCTTACTTCTAGATCAGGTAAGCTAAATTCAATCTTTCGATCCAGCCTCCCTGGCCTCATTAGAGCTGGGTCCAAGGTGTCGGGCCTGTTAGTGGCCATGAGCACTTTGATGTTGCCTCGAGGATCAAAGCCATCCAGCTGATTGATCAGCTCTAACATCGTTCTCTGTACTTCATTGTCACCTCCAGCACCGTCATCGAAACGAGCCCCTGAGAAGACAAAAGGAAGCTAGGCTCTGCATATTGGCTTGGAGTAGCACCTGCACCCCTTGAAAAGTGCTGCACTTCTTGGTTCAGACCATGCCCTCAGTGCAAGGAACAAGTTTTAAGTGAACCCTGTAAGAAGAACCTGTTTTACACAAAACTAATTAGAAAAGGATGCATCGTAGACTTAGTTAACATAGGCTCTTCTAAAGTGTTTTTTTAGTCTTCTTTCAGGAATTTTGTTTTTTACATCACTCAAGAACACCTGCGTTGTTTAACACACTGTACACTGCACTAGGCACCAGAACACACCCAACCTTTGCACCATAACAGTGTTGGATGGTATGTCAGAAACTGCCATACTCTGCCAAGTTTCTCAAAACTGTCCTTCAGAATAAAGGCTAAATCCATGATATAGCAGAACTATAACAAATTACCATTACATGGGTTTGGATATATTCGAGTACTCTCGGTTGATGTCAGTCTCTCATTTCAATCAAAATAGCAAAAACACAAAAAACACCTCCAAATATGTATTTTCACTTTTAAGTTATATAAATATATACTGTTGTATTAATGTATTATGCACATTATAAAACACAAAAAAATGAAAAAATTTAAAAATGAGATTAAAATTAAATACAAAAAAAATTCTACTACTTTCTTCCTCACTCTGATACTGTTTTATACACAATCCACTTTGGAAACCACAGCTTCACAGCATCCTAACATCACAAGGCTTATTCCAACAATACTATAAAAATGACCTGAGTCACCACACTGCATCAATGTACTGTGCTCAAATTAACTACTTGAAGACACTAACTCCAGGCTGGCCACCCAACAACGCCCATCCAGTCTAAAAGCAAGACGCTAGGTAACTTAACCACAGTCCTCACACTGTTACAGTGTCTGCTATATTTTCAAGTCATTTTCATCACTAAGTTTATTAAATAACAACTGTCTGGACATGACACTTCTCCACTTCATAAGGATTATTACTCTTATAGACTATAATAGTAGTCAAGGTCTATAGAACAGTTAGAGTGTTCAAAGTCTATCGCATTCAAAACTTACTTTAAAGCTCTCAAAAAACCAGAAATGAACGGACAGGAATTATCATGCCCTGTACAAGATGAGCTGAGGTTCAGAGTTAGTTAAAATAACTTATCTAGATCGCACAGATAATACTGTTTTTCATCAAACCTATGAAGTCAACAGTAACATTATTTTATGTATCCTTTATGAAAAATTACCACCAGTTAAATTATGCCCCAGTGCTTTATCACATGAAGTAAAGCGGTACCCAAGTTAGGAGTTGTTAAATTTGAAAATATGTGTTACATGAATAAAATTAGGAAAGTACAAAGATTAAGACTGAGAAACAGCAATGCTGTATTTCTTTTTTCCTTTATGGTGTAGCCCTGCTGTTTATGAGATCTGTGGCTCCAGTGAGCTAGAGATCATAAGAGAGTTGGAATTCAAATTTTGTACAAGATTAACATATCAACACTCTACACATACTATTTTAGAACTCTCATGAAACCCAATCCTAACGTAGTCTCTAAAATACCAACCATACCTCCAATAGCATCAATTTCATCAAAAAAGATAAGGCATGCTTTTTTTGTTCTGGCCATTTCGAAGAGCTCTCGAACCATCCGTGCCCCCTAATGAGAAATAATAATATGTTAATTCAAAGTTGGCTTTAAAATACTTTAAAACATAGTAAGTTATACCTCAAATGTTTCAATATTCCTAACAGTATTCTCAACCATTATTACCTAAGGCTTTTTTTTTTTAAACTGAAGTTTGTAACCTATTCCATCAAATTAATCTTATTAGCCTCAAAACAATATTAAGTAATTTCATGATTCTGTACCTATGAAATAATAAAAAACTTTTAGACTTGAAAAAGTAAAACGAACATTGTTAAATAAAGACACCATTTCAATCAGTAAAACCTAAGGAAATAAAAGCATCTGACTACTTGGTATTTCTGATCACTGAATTTGATTTCTAAGTTTTGATCAAGGAATTAAAAGCACTGTATATCTAAACTCGTGCAGCTCCTTTTCTAATTCTTATTGTATGTATACCAATCATTAATGTTTCAGATACAATATATACAGCTTTAGACTTACTCTCTAATGAAAAAAACCCACAGGTATGAGTGTGTGTATACACACCCGTACACATACAGATAGAGACAATCTATATTCTCTCTTTCTCAGTAGAACATAAAACGCTGTCCCCAAAGTGAAAGTACAGTTTTGAATGCATTCACTGGATATTTCTGGAGTATTTATCTTACAAACCAAATCTAAGTAGGGGACATAATGATGAAAAATTTTAAACAATTTATTTCCAAATGACCACAAGGGAAGACTAGTGGCTTCTGAGCTTCTGAACCACTAATTACAATCCATCAATCAAAAAATTTCAGGTTTAAATCTTTCAATGTGGAATTGTCATTTTAATTTCATCCAGGCTTTGTAAATCTTTCACAGAGCTACATATTCTTTCATTGTAATCACTTTACCTCACCGACGTATTTCTGTACAAGTTCAGATCCAATTACTCGAATGAAGCAAGCGTCAGTCCTGTTAGCTACTGCCCGAGCACAGAGCGTCTTGCCTGTACCCGGTGGGCCAAAGAGCAGCACGCCCTTGGGAGGCTCAATGCCAAGGTTAACAAACCGCTCTGGCTGTAAGAAAGACAGTTTTTACACTTCATACTTCTGGTATAATCAAAATAAGACTACCTCTACATCAATATACTTAAACCAAAATTATTAAGTCCACAATCCATATACTTGATCTAAATAAGAACTTTCTAAGATGTAAGATCTAAACTAGACTCGTATCAATGCATAATGCTGAATGGCTTTTAAAGGTGTTTCAACTATTCAGGCTTAACAAATTTTTTTCCTCTAGTTAAAAAAACAAAAACCATGTGTTTGAAGAACAAAAGTACTATCTGGTATTTAATATCCTAGTTTTCCATTACCCTCCCAAGCTTAATTTGATTTCGTTTAAGCCCATTTCCTCTTGATATCATTAAAATACATGGTTTCTTCTACAGTAACTTCTAACATATTTAACATTGCTAAAGGTTATACCTCAGCTTCCTTTGTCACTTAAAACAGAAGATCTTTCTTTTTTTTTTAATAGGCTTGACTATAATCCTTGTGTTTACGCTTCTGGAACTTACCAACTCACCACACCTCTACTCTCTATCCCCTCACAAATTTTCATTAAGGAAAATATAAAATTTAATAAGCTACCTAATATATATGCAATTTTTGTGCACAGTACACAAAAGGCTATCACATCTTTATACAAAGAAATTTAATATGCAACAGACTAAGCCACTTACATGAAGTAGAGGGGTTTCAACTACTTCTCGAAGTTTCTCAATCTGTTCTTTACAGCCACCCACATCACTGTATGTAACATCAGGTTTTTCCTCCACCTGAGAGGGATGAAAATGTACAATCTATAGCAACAGGCTTCTGAGTACTAGTCCAAATGTTCTATCCAGTAGAGGAGACCCAATACTCTAAAAGAAAAATCAGACTTATAGCAAATAAGAATTTTTTAAAAAATGGAATACTTTCCCAGTATCCTAGAACCACTTGCTGTATTACTTATGACACTGAGAGACAAACTAGTAAAATAAAGACTGATGAAGACTTTCTCAACTGAAAAATGGTTTTAAAAACTTTAGCAACTTAATACATACCCACATATTAATAGTTTATTAAAGTTTCAAAATTTTTGAGCTGGATGCAGTTGTATACTAAGTCATGCCATTTTTTTTCCCTCCATAGTATCTTACCTGCATCATGGTAACTGTTGGGTCAATCTTTGGAGGCAGTGGAATGTGAATTTGATACTTATTTCTGTCCACACTAAAAAGGTAAAAAAGAGCCTCACTAACACAGTCAAAAAATTTTCTAAGTGAATCACCATGTATTTTATGCACATTAATTCCATTAGCTCTCTTAATCCTCATGACTTTCCTAGAGCAAGTGTTTCCTCCACTTACACCACGTTACCTTAAATACACTCGCAAGCTCAACTCTAACAGTCTGCACTGACTTTATGACATTTGAAGCCATTCCTAAAAAGCCACGGTGGAGGTGGGGAGAGGGGGGAGGAGGGAAGGGGAGGAAGAAGAAAGGACGTTCACCAGAAGATCATCGGTATCCCACCAGACTACCCCTTGGTATTCCACAGCAAGCAGTGTATGCATTCTGAAGAAAGCCAAGGATGTAAACTGACATGGGATCTTTAATGAAAGATGAGCATTTATTGTAAATAGAAATCTTACCCAACTCGCATCCCTTCTTCAATGTCAGTAGGTGCTACCTGATCGCTGAGGTCCACCACAAACTTGGCAAACTGCTTCACGTTGATAATGTACTTCGGGTCCTCTGAATCGGCATTGATTATCTTCGTGCACCTAACACAGCAAAAGGCTTGATTCAAACAGAACCTAAACCACTACTAATGAATTCAGGTAACTCGAGTCTCTCCTGGGCACACAGCACACTAATGAGCAGGTGTAAACTAGAACTGCAGAAACTGGGCCACGGTTAAAGATCCTTTTATACAGAATATGCTCAATCCCCAGGGTCCACTCAACTTTAGCCACACCATAAAATGTTCAAAAGGCACATTCCCCTGGAAAATTAACCCCAAATATTTCATCATTAAGAAGTTCTCTAATTTATTTTATTTTTTTAGCTGAGCCATCCTGCCACCTGTTGGCAGCTCAGCAGCAACTCAGTTCGGGCCGGGACTCGAACCGCTGTTGCTCAGAGCTTAACCAACTGAGCCACTCGACAGGCCCGAGTTCTCTAATTTCTTGATTTTCATAACTATATTCCTTTATTAGTGATACTCCTCTATATCTTAAGTTAGTCTCTTTTTTCTTTTCCCTATCAGAAGACAGTTCACCTTGTCTTACAGCATGTTAACTAATAAATGTGTTTTTCCATTCTTCCTTGAGTTTATACTTCAAATCCATTTTCATTGTTGTTGCTATTTTTAACATAAACATATTCTTTTACTGTGATATGATGAAAGCAAGTTTGTAATACCATGTACATCACAGTAGAAAGTAGACTACTGTCTTTCTTCTTCTATACTGTCTACTAAAGAAAAACAAAAACAAAAACACAACTCATGTTAGAAAGAACTCAAGTCATTGCTGTGGCAACAAAGACAGGGAAATACAAAACAGTCTCTGGAGTGCGCATATAAGTAACATTGAAAGTAAGGTAAAGAATGCTTTGTCCTTATAACATAGTTGTATGACAGGACTCTGTTCCTGTCACTAGCCAAGGTCTACCAGGGAGGTAGAATTACATACATAGAAAGTACCTATCACTACTTTATCTGACAGACCCTGTCAACACTGTATGCACAGATATGGATTTTTGAATCCACAGCTGAAAAAGTATATACTATACTGGACCTCAACTTCCAGAATGAAGCAAGGATCTTTGAAAATCTGCTTCTCCTTAAAAGCAAAGTGAACACTGGCAAAAACAGTCAAAATCAACGTTTTCCCAACTCTGGAATTGTGGGCAGTGGGGGGAATGTAGAATGAGTTTGGAGCTCCCCAAAGCCCAATCCCCAGGGAACTGTCACTATTTGACCTGTCTGGCAGCTAGCTAAAGAGTTCCAGTCTCAGGACTTGTCTTTATTTGACCTGACTCAGAGCTCACTCTCTATGAATATCCCTACCCACAGGGCATTTATTGGAAACAATCAGTGACAACTGCTTAACATCACAACTGTCTGAGGCAGCATTACCAGTTGGGGCTAACAAGAGGCTGATCAAAACACTTCAAAGGAAAACCAGCAACAAATAGCAACAATGACAAACCTTGGGGAAAGGGAAAATCTGACTTCCAAAGCTGACATATTCTTATATTATATTATATAAATATTATATATATAATAAATATTAATATTTATATATTATTTATATAATATAAAATATATATATTATATATATATTATATAAAATGCCCACTTTACATCAACAAATTATGAGAGACAAAAAGAAATAGGAAAGTATGGCTCATACGTGGGGAAAAAGCAGTCCATAGAAACTGTCCCTGAGGAAGCTTAGACATTAGTCTTACAAAACAAAATATCATAGTTTTTTGAAAATTAAAAGAAACCATGTTTAAACAATTAGTGGGAAGTATGAGAACAATGTCTGACCAAAAGGAGAATATCAATGAAGAGTGTAATTTGACTGGAATATTATTTGCCTATAAAAAGAAATGATGTTCTGGGCCGGCCGAGTGGCTCAGTTGGTTAAGAGCTCGCTCAAGAGTTTGAGCTCTGAGCAACAGCGGTTTGATTCCCGGCCTGAGCTGAGCAGCCAACAGGTGGCAGGATGGCTCAGCTTAAAAAAAAAAAAAAAAAAGAAATGATGTTCTGACACATGCTACAACATGGATGAATCTTGAAACGTTAAGTGAAAGAAGCCAAAAACAGAAGGTCATAGATTTATATAAAATGAATCTATTTACATCAAATATCCAGGATAAACAAATCTATAGAGACAGAAAGTAGATAAATGGTTGCCAGGGGCTAGAAAGTGAGGGGAATAGGGACTGCTAATGGGTATGAGTTTGTTTTGGGGACGATGAAAATATTCTGGAAAGATTAAAACAGAAGTTTTCAAGAAGTGCTGGGGCAAGGGGTAGGGTGGGGATAGTGGTGGTGATAGCTTTACTGAAAATGAGAAGGGTAGGGAGGTGAGAAAGGAAGAGTGAGTAAACAGAAGTGAACCTGTTGCTGAAATTTCCTAGTCCTCCACTGTTCTTCCATATTGGAAAAAAAAATTGGAAATTGGAGACAACAGGAGATTGAAAGCAACTTCTCTAGGGAAAACAATCATCCAGATGAAAAGATCTAAAGATACTGACACTGAAGGCTCCCCAACTAAACAGCCAACCATATAAGCTATAGTGGAGCTTAGGATCAACATGCTTCACTATTGGATCTAGCACTTCTATCAACTTTTTGGTCTCCCACTAAAACTAAAGCCTAAAGTAAGATCACCACATCTAGCATAAAAGACGGACACCAAGCAAGCAAAGAGGAAAAAAAATCTTAGAAGAAGCAGAAACCTTCCAGTTATCATTAATTTCCTTAAAACTGAGAATATACTATATAACCATGATATAAAAATAGGGCTTTAAAAAAAACAAAACACATACATTGAAAGAAAAAAAAGAGCTCCTGAAAATTAAAAACATGTGAGGAGAAACAGGAGAAAAAAATCAATAGAAGGACTCAAATATAAAGTTAAGAAACTCTCACAAAAAGTAGAGCAAAAGCACACAAAAAAAGGAAAGCCAGGAGAGAAAGATTAGCACTATTAGAGAAGCAACCCAGAAGGTCCAATACCCAAATAATAGAAGTCCAAAACAGAGGACCAAGAAAATGGAAAGAAACATATTATCAAATAGTTTCAAGAAAATGTGCCGTACTGAAGGACATGAGAGCCCAGCACCTTGAAAACAGACCAACACCAAGGCATGTCATCATGAAATTTCAGAACAAGTGAGAACAAGAGGAGACTCTACAACTTTCAGAGGAAAAAAGATCACATATACAGAATTGGGAATCAATGGCTTCAGAATAACAATACCAGGAGCAGAGGGCAATGAAACAATGCCTTCAAAATTCTGAAGGAGAAAGAACTTTATACTAGTCAAGACATTTTCAGATATATGAGGTCTCAAAATATTACCTCCCAAATGACCCTCCTTCAGGAAGCTACCAGAAAATATAGCTGACCTAATGAGGGTGCAAGTAAACCAAAAAGAGTTGGTACACAAGCCATAGGAGAGAGGCAAAGGGAGGCTCAGGGTAAGAAGTCACAGGATGATCGTGATTCAACAGGTGTAAAGGGCAACTGGTCCAATGGAAGTAGGTCGGAAAGTGCTGGGGAAGACTTCTTCAGGAAGATGAACCTGAGACAATACGTGATGCAGCTTGTGCACCTGAGGGTTACATGACAGAAAACCTAATGGACCGAATGCATCTGAAGAGCAATTTAGACAATCAGAAAGAGCTGAGGTGATGAATTAATAATATACATAAAAAACCAGGCAAGTGAAAAAACAAGGCAATTATGACAAGGAAAACAAAAAGTGATACAAGAGGAAAAGCAATCACAGTTTACTACTTGGCTCTTTGTGAATAGGGTGTACTTAGCTATAAATACAACAATACTGAATACTGATCTAAATTTTAATACAATTACATTAGAAGGATGTAGGGATAGGAAGATACATCGCAGGATTAAGAGGACTAAATTATTTTCAGTAGTTGTTATGTCTGAGGAAGAAACAGTGTGACAGCAAGGATGGGAAGGAAGGTTTTTATATTTGCTCTGTATCTTTCTCTATCATTTGAATCTTTTAAATGATTATGTCTTACTTATTTCTTGAATAATTGTTTAAGGCATAAAATTTTAACCCCAGATACTTTTGTAGAGTTTTATGTACTTGGAACTTGGAAAAAATTCTCTATGAACTATCACATTATACCCAAGACTCTAAAAAGTGCCTAAAAGTAGATATAAATAAATTTCCACAGAGCATACCTTGCAACCTGCAAAGGCTGTTCACTCTGGAGTGTTTGCTTATCTGCAGCCAAATCCCAGAGTGCTGGTGGGGCAAGGCCAGTGTCAGACTCTTTAATACCTACATAAAGAAAGATGACAAAATTCACTGACATGTAATGCAACACCCTAAAACAAGCTTTAGGCAGAAAACAATGCTTTGAAAGCCTCAGCGCTATAACATTGTGAACTGAATAATTCGTTGTGGGGATGTCCTGTGCATTACACGATGGTTAGCAGCATCCCTGGACATGAGCCACTAGACGTGACCAGCACCACCTCCCCCTCAAGTCATGAAAATTAAGAATTTCTCCAGACTCTGCCAAATGTTCTGGGGGGAGGGAGGAGGCAAAACCGCCCCGGTTGAAAACCACTGCTCTAATGTCGTCATAAGCCAAAATTTTAATGCTACAGTTGACACTGATTGGTGGCCAAATGCTATAGAATTTCACCACTCCAGTTCCCAAGAAGAAAAGTTTCCAAATACAAGGTAACAGCCCACTTACCTCACGCAATACCATGTGAGATCATATTTTTATTTAATAAGAAACTTGTTTATTAGTTTACTGACCTTGGCTTTGACTAACAGAAACATTACTTGCTTACAGGATGATGTTGTTTCTTAATTGTTTAAACATTACACTTGGTTGTAAAAGGTAGTGAAAACGATTATTAAGTGAGATCCAATCTCTTAACAGGAAGAATAATTTTTAAAATCTGTAATTCATGAAAAAGCATCATTTGTATTTCAACTCCTGTGATATAATTAACACATTACAAGAGAGGAAAACGGAATAAAATATGTATATATACCAGTGAGCTCATTAATTTTCTTGAGAAGTTGTTGAATGTCATCTTCAACCTGCTTGATCTGCCTAGAGTAAGTGCTCTGACCCTAGGAGATAAAGATCAGTTTAATTAGAATATCAGGATATCAACAATTTATTAAACTACAAAAACATTTAAAGTTACATTCATTTTAAATACAATAAACATTTACGTAAATTATTTCAAATATCTTTCAATATATACCACACTTTAATTATAAATAGTATAAAAATAATGTATAAACTTAGATACACTGAATATTGACACTGATCATTCTTGATAGAAACTGTAGGTAGGTAACTTTTTTCTGTTAGAATTACTATAAACTGCTAGACATCCTCCTGTAATTATTTTGGAAGAGCAATACCAACAATAGTTCTCATTTCAACATAAAACATTTATATTTTGTTGACATTGAAAGGACTTACATAAGTTTTCAGCAAGGCAATATCCCCCTCATCCAGAGCTAAAAGAAGAAGGATAATACTTATGAGATTCAAACATAGGAAACTAGAGCTAACAATTATTTTCTGTTCAATTCATACTACATTAGTTCAGTGAGAAAAATTGTGCAAAGTTATAATGATATAAATATGACCATTCAATAATTCCCAGAATCAAAGATATTTTATCTAATTAGGTGAAGGCGGATTAAAAAAAACCAAAACATAGCTGTTGAAGAGCCTCAAAGTGATGTGACACAACAATAGGGAGCCCAGGGCCGGCCGAGTGGCGCGGTGGCTAAGAGCTGGCTTGGGACGCCAAAGGACCCCAGTTCAGATCCCATATATGAGGGCCAGTGACACTGCCCTCTACAGCTAAGATGCTGAACAACAGCTCAACCTGGAGCTGGGCTGCCATGAGTAGCAGACGACTGCTAGGCTGAAGCCCCTGCTGCAGTGGGTTGCCATGGGCTACCGTGTGTAGCCAGCAGCCAGCATGAGCGGCCATCCAGAAGCAGGCAACTGATCTGCCTCCCCTGGGGAAGAAAGCAGTAATGGTGTCAACATGGGCCAGTGAAGCAACGTCCTCCACAACTAGGCTGAAGAACAAAAGGACAGCAACTTGTCTGTTCCCCTTCCCCGATTCCCCAACGCTGTTCCCCTCCCCCAATCCCCCAATAAAATCTTGTTTTTTAAAAAAAGAATGCTTTAAAGTAGCCTATAAAGAACAAAAGAAGAAAAAGGCTTAAAGATGAGACTACAAAAGGGGCTACTGGGAAGAAATCATGTACAAAAATGGTCGGTAAAAGTGGGATAGTCTCTAAAGAGAGTAATTTGGCCCCATCAAAATTACAACTCTATTTCTAACATTTGCTCTACAGGGTGTATTTGTGCATGTGGTAAAAGTTACATGAACAAGGTTATTCATTGCTCTATAAAGGCCAATAGATTAGAAGAAATCTAAATGTCCATCAAGAATAATTTCATACATTACTGTATACCCAATAAAGTGGGATACTATGCAGATGCAGACAGACATTAACTCTATATAATATGAAGTTATCATTAAAATATATTAAGACTAAAAAAAAACAAGTACAGCATGTTACATTTATGTCAAAAATTAAATATATATATATATATATATATATGCAAACTTGCTTGTACATGCATAGACAATGTCTAGAAAGACAACGCAAAGTGGCAACAGCAGTTGCCTCCGCGGATAAATGGGTGGCTGCGGCCAAGGATGAGGCATTTTTCAAAGCATTGTTTTCTGCCTTTTGAATTTTAGGAACGTAAATGTATTATCCAGTCAAACGAATGATTTTTTTGAAAGAAAGAAAGAAAGAAAGAAAGAAAGAAAGAAAGAAAGAAAGAAAGAAAGAAAGAAAGAAAGAAAGAAAGAAAGAAAGAAAAGAAAAGAAAAATATGTCTTGGGATCCTCGCTACACACTGAGAGCACCTAGCTGTCACACTTGAGGAGGAGGAAGGACAGGAAAGAGGATGCAAGTGACCAAGCACCGCCAGGGGGAGGAACTTTTCAAGGCCTCCAAGACCAAACAGGGCAAGTGACTTATTCAAGACCTGAGAACTGAACATGAATAAATATTTCGAGCAGCGGGAAATGAATATAGAAGTTGGAGCGGAGTGAGGGTGACAAAGAAAGCAGGCAGGCTAACCCTGCTGCCGCCCCGGACTAAATCACAAGCGGTACAAAAGGGACCGAGCGCAGGGCAGGAATCCTGTCTCCCTCCAAGGCCAAGCCTAGTCCTAATCCCAATCCCAGACCGGAGCTCCCGGCTATGTCAACTGACCTCGGATGGGCTTGTCCTCCTTCTCCTCTTCCTTGGTCTTCCGCTGATCGGCACCGAGGTAATCCGGCATTTTAGGAGCTCGAAGGATTCAGCAACCTGGCGATTACACAGCACCTTCCCCGCTTCCGGTGGTGCTTTCCTTTCCCTTCCTCCCCGGAAGTAGAGCCGGCTCCGCGGGGCCCCTTTACTCCGCGCACCAGAGGCCGAAGGGAGCCGTGAAAGGCTTCGCTGGCGTCTGTGTTCCACATACTGGGAGTAGAAAGAATTCCTTGTTAGAAGAGACTATTGGTTTACCCTGGATCTCACCATGGCGAAGTTGTCTGAACAACAGATTTCAAGACCAAGCCTGGCTGAGTTTAAATCCTGGTTTAGTCCTTTTATTTACTGTGCCCTCCTGGGTAACTCCTTTAATCTCTCTGTATGCTTTAATTTGCCCTTTACCTCAGGATTGTGGAAGCTTTAAGCAAGTTTTTGTAAACTACCTGGTATATTAGATGTGCGATAATAGTGACTAGATCCACAAATAGAGTGCAGTAAATAGGAGTTTGTTCATTAATTTGATGCTAACTCGGGATGAGGTGGTAAATGGTTTCAATTTTTGAGCCTGCTGCCAAAGCAAAGTGGTACCATCCTCAGGCACAAGGAAGTCAGGGGAAAGCAGGTTTTGACAGAATTTAGTTTGGAAGATGAAGAATGGAAGAGAGCAGTTAGGAGACAATTGTAGACTTTAGAAATAAAAAAAAATTTTAAAATAAAAAGCAAATCAAACTGACCCTTCTGAGTATTAAAGGACACAAAGTGAAAACGCAATGTACAGGATGGGAGAAAATATTTGCAAGTCATACATCTGATAATGGGCTAATATCCAGAATACATGATGAACTATAACTTAGAAACAAGAAACAATTTGTTTTTTTAAATGGGGAATGGACTTGAATAGACATCTCCCCAAAGAAGATACATAAATGCCCAACAAAAACATGAAGAAATGCTCAACATCACTAGCCATTGGGGAAGTGAGAATCAAAACCATGAGATACCACCTTATAACCATTAGAATGGTGACTATAAAAAAAGAGAAAGAAAATACGTGTTGGTGAGGATGTGGAGAAAAATTAAAATCTTGTGCACATTTAGTGGGACAGTAAAATGATGTAACCTCTATAGAAAACAGTATGACAGTTCCTTAAAAAATTAAAAATAGAGTTGCCATATGATCTAGCAATTCCATTTCTGGGTATGTACCCAAAAGAATTGAAAGCAGGATCTCCAAGAGATATTTGTATCTCCATGTTCATAGAAGCATTATCCACAATAGCCAAGAAGTGGAAGCAACCCAATCAACAGAAGAATGAATGGATAAAACATACATACAATGGAATATTATTCAGCCTTAAAGAGGAAAGACTCCAACGCACTAAAATTGTGACAGCATTATACTAAGTGAATAAACCAGTCACAAAAAGACAAATACTGTATGACTACTTAGGTACCCAGAGTAGTCAAATCATAGAGACAGGAGAATGGTGGTTGCAGAGTGTGGGGGGAAATAAAAATGGGGTATTGTTTAACAGGTTTAGAGTTTCAGTTTTGCAAGATGAAAAGAGTTCTGGAGATTGCACAACACAGAATTCTCTATAGCTGTATATAGACTATTCTCAATACTAATGTTTTCATTTTTTATTATACAAGTACAACTACAGGAAAATAAGCAGTTATGTTCAGACTAATATAGACAGTGGTAGTAATATAAGAAGAATATATTAAGACCTGCTTTAGAAAATTATGTCCGACGTGTTGCACTTGGACAAGGAAAATAGTAATCCTTTTTACTCAGGAACTGATGAATTTGGGAACCTTTCTGTTTTGAGTCTTGGTCCCTAGCCGGATCTGAGTCAGTGGAAGCACTAAGTTGCCGCACACGTTGGCGGGGGTGGGAATGGAATTGGCTCCGCACCATGAAAAATCCATCCCGGAAGTAGTTACTGGTTCTCTCCATGCGCCGGTTCCTGGGCGTCGCAGAGCCAAGGCGCGAGGCTCGGACCGGGAGGTAGAGCTGGAAGGGACAGCTAAGCGCCCTCCGCCCGGGACGTGACCTGCTGCGCCCCCGGGGCTGGCCCGGGCGCCATCATGCTGCTCCTGCCGAGCGCTGCAGACGGCCAGGGCACCGCCATCACCCACGCTCTGACCTCTGGTACGTGTCCACTCAACCCCGGCTCCGTCCCGCCTCAGCCACTCCTGCCTCAGTCCTCCACCTGCGCGACCCCGAAGTCTCTCTACCCTCGCCCCTAGCTACCTGACGTGTGGGGCCGTGTCGAGTGCCTTTTTGCTCCCTGCTATACAGGAATCCTTCCCCAGACTGGAAGGAAGAAGGGAAGGGGCATCTTTCTGCCCCTCCAGTTTCCTCCTCCTCTCGCGGTCGCTGACTCATGGGTCCGGCAGAGCCGTTCGGAACCGAACCCTCCAGTACCCTAAAAATGTTCTTTAAGCATCCCCTTGCCTACAGCAAGAGACTGCCCGCTGCGAGCTCCCCACGTGCCTGAGGTCGTACAGAACCTGGCTGCTGGTGCTCTAACACCTTTCTTCCTTCGTTTGCTCCGGGTTGCTTTTTTAAATGTCATTACTCAGACACTGCTCCTCATACTCAGTATGAAAAAACCATTGCCTGTGCTGCTGGTAAGATCCGTGTAGACTTTTAAAGACAGTCATTAAGTGATACTCGTCCTGCTGCTGCGGGTTCATAGATTTATAGCCCCGGACAGTCGTGGGTATTGTAAAACGTAAGAGTCTCCAGTTTCAGTGATCTACATTAATTACCTAGCCGCTTATATAGACGCTTGTTGAGTGTTATTTTTTAACGTATCATGGCACATGTTGTTTGTGCCATTAGAAGTCTGTGTGTGTAATCTTACAACTAGAGGGAATGGCGTGAAAGGTAATGTTTTTAAAAGTCACTCACACCGCAATGGTAGTACTTCTTGAACATACGGGAATGCCAAAAAATGTGTACACATGACTTGTATTCATCTTTTGTTGTCGGTATATATTATTACAATTTTAATAGTTTTTTTTTCTTTCTTAAAATGTGTGTGCATTTTTTTGGCACTCCCTGTACTGTTTGAATTCTCTCCTGTGTATAGTAGAGGAAATCTTAATTTCCCAAACCAATTAAAAACATGAAAAGTCAGTTATTTTTAGAAAATTGTGGCCATTAGGTACAAAGGGAAACTTACATCTAGTTATTATTAAACAGAGTAAAGCTTTTTGCTTTCACATGGAATATGAAATTAAAATTAAAATGTACACTTGTTTCTGACCTAAATTACATTTGTTGAAATGTTAGTATACAAAGGTACAGTGATTTACTCCTACTTCCCAGAAATAATGATAAAGTCTTACTTTTATACAACAGTTAGTGATTTTTCAAAGTGCCTTCACGGTTTGTCATTTGATCTTCCAAGGAACCATGTAAGATAGATATTGTTCCTATTTTAGCTGAAGACATCTTTGACGCTTTTCACACAGCCATTAATTGTCTGACCTAGACTAAAACCCAGCGCTTCTGATTTCAGATCCAGCGCTTGTTCCACCGTAGCACATTAGCTCCTGGAAAATTGTCTTTCAGAACAAATCACTCCTAGTGAATTCTTGAAATTTTAAAAAGCTATTTGAATTCAGGGTTTTAAAAATTAAGATATTTTGAGTTGTTTTTAGATTTTGTTTTTGACGAGGCTAGCTCTGATTATTATTATTTGCTTTATTACAATTATTGGCCTAAAAATAAAGCAGTTTGCAACATTTGTCCCCGTTCCTCACCTTCCTCTCATATCCCCAGAAAAATATTGGTTTATTGTTGACATTGATGAATGTTTTATATTGTCAGATAATTGGAAGGGGTTTCTTGAATAGTCTGTAAATACTAGGAAATGGTTATTTATTGCTAACCCTCATGTTAACTGAATTACTGCAATTATCTTAGCTGATGGTTTTAAAATTATATTCTGAGGCTATCACTGTTTTGACCTTATTTATTGCCTTGAAACAGATTTATTCCATGCAATGCATTGAAGCTTCTCTTAACGCTTTCAATCACAGCCTCAACACTCTGTCAAGTTGAACCTGTGGGAAGATGGTTTGAAGCTTTTGTTAAGAGGAGAAACAGAAATGCTTCTGCCTCTTTTCAGGAACTGGAGGATAAGAAAGAGTTATCAGAGGAATCAGAAGATGAAGAATTGCAATTAGAAGAATTTCCCATGCTGAAAACACTTGATCCCAAAGACTGGAAGGTATTTAATACGTGAATCTTTTGTTCAGTGAGATGCTTTGTTAACGATAGGTCATTTCCTCACAAGTTTTCCATTAATAAACTATGTTTTAAGATGCTCCAACAAGATAACAAATGGAGCACCTGTTTATTGGTAACCCTAAGTGGGATAGCACAAGCCACAGGATACTGTCTCTGCTGGAGACATCTAGGAAGGTTGCATAGAGAAGATAAAAGGTCTTAAAAGGATAAGGGGCAGTTTCTGAAGCAGACAAGGGAGAAAGGCATTCTGGGCAGAAGGGGTAGATATGCA
The DNA here is from genome assembly GCF_001890085.2 of Hipposideros armiger. Classification (NCBI taxonomy): domain Eukaryota; kingdom Metazoa; phylum Chordata; class Mammalia; order Chiroptera; family Hipposideridae; genus Hipposideros; species Hipposideros armiger. The sequence continues at coordinate 1,008,712 of NW_017731586.1, forward strand.
AAGACACAAAGGAGTAAAAGTATATGCGCCGCCTTTTGGGGATTGGGGAAGACTAGAGGAGGGTATTTGAGGGATGGTGGTGAGAAATTCCGCCTGAAACAGACTCTAAACTAAACTGTTGTGCCCTTTTTGTGTCATGCTAAGTAAGAAATTCACATTTTCAGGGCAGTGAGAAGTCATCAAAAGTTTTTAAGCTAATTTTAGAAAAGTAATTCTCCTGGCAGTACAGAAAATTGCTTGAAAAGGGATGGCAGGCCTGGAAGGGACGTGAATAGTTTGCTGGTACAGGCCTAGTGCAATAATCCAAGCCTGCGAATGGATGCTTAATGCTTAAACTAAATTTATGGCTGGGTTTTGAGGAAGAGGGAACAAATTTTGGGGAGAGGTAGACTTGACAGGCGTTGGTGACTTTGGCTGTGTGGCACAAGAGAAGGGAATGTATTCAAAAGACCTCTGAACATTTTGGCTTCAGTGACCTGCTAGAGTGTGATGTCAGTCACCAACATTGGGAAGTTTGTGGGGAATGTGGTGTTTGTGTTCAAGTTTGGCTATGTGAAAACTGAGGTTGTAGTAACATACTGGTGAAGTTATCTAGCAGATGGTTAGAAATTGGTCTGTGACTCTAAAAAGAGGTTAGAGCCAAAAACATTTGCAAGTCATTGGCACATAGGCAGTAGTTGAGGCTGTGGGAAATTGAGTGACGTCAGACAATATAGAGAAGATTATAGACAAATAGGTATTATATTGCTTAAGTGGGCACTAGTATAACATTTAAATCCAAATGCTTTGAAATTAGAGTGCCTGGATTCAAATCTGGTTCTGCCCATTTAGTGTGCTGGGACCTTGGGAAAGTTACTTGACATCTCTGCCTCATTTCCCTTATTGGTATAATGAGATTGCTAACAGCTCAAAGGATTATAGTGAAGATTAATAAAATGAAATGATGCATATAAAGCACTTAACCTAGTGCTTGGGGACATGATAAATTCAAAACAAATAGTAGATAATAAGAGTTCTCATCTCAGGTTGTCGTGAATATTAAATGAGGTAAGGAATATGTGTAAAGCACCTAGAAAAGTAAGTACACACTCAGAAAGTGTGAGCTGATTCTCCTGCCATCATCATCAATTTTAAAAGAAAAGAACTGAACATTGAGCATGGATATTTAAGGAATAGTCAGAAGAGGAGAACTAGCAAAGGATACTAAGAAGGATGAAAGAACTAGAAAGAAAACAGAAAACAAAAAACCATTTGTTTGTTCAACAAAGGTTTATTAAACATCAGATACTATATATACTCTTCCAGAAACTAAGGGAGGAAGAAGTCTCAAGAAAGAAAAAACAATCCCCAGTGTCACTGCTTTAGAGAGAGGTCACTCTCATAACATAAGTAAAGATAAAAAGCCACTGGATCTGGCAAATGAAGTGTAGGTGACCACATTGAAAGCAGTTCTAGTAAAATGCTTGGGATGGCAAGAGATTGCAGTGGGTTGAGGAGTTATTAGGAGGTGATAAAGTAGAGACCTAAGTGTAAAATACTCTCTTTCAAAGCTAGGTTGTAAAAAAAAATGAGGAATTATAACTTGAGGGAAAGGCAGGGTCAGGAGGACATAGAATTGGTAACATTGAGATCTATAAGAGAGAATGGAGAAGGTCTGTGGTAGAGAAAAGAGTAGTCGACATCAGAGCAAGGTAGCGGGGTTCATAAAATCATTCAGTTGTTTCATTCAACAAATAGCGACCAAGCACCTGCTGTGTATCAGACACTGTCTGGGTGCCAAGGATACTGTGCTGAGCAGAAAGTATCATTGCTCCCACATAGCTTATATTCCAGTGAGGAGACAGATAATAAGTAAAGAATCAAGAACATGGCCACTAAGTGCTGGGCAGAGAAGTGGAACCGGGTGATGTGATAGTGTCCAGATGACTGCCTTCGATTGAGTAGGTGGGGAATGCGTCGGGAGCTGACACTTATGATGAAACTTGAATGACTTGCAGAGATCAGGGAAAATGGCGCAGAGCTTATGCAGAGGCAGGAAGAAGTGTGGAATGTGCTAGGAACTGAAAGAAGACAAGTGGCTGGAATATAGTGAATGAAGGAGGGGTGAGGAGGCCAGGAGTGGTGGTGGTCAGTGGACAGCCATTGGAGGATTTGGAGCACTGACAACGTTTAGGTACTTCAGAGGGAACAACAACAAGAAAGGAGCAGAGACAGGGAGAGAAGGTTGTCTCTTTTAAATAGGGTGATGACATTTCAGCTGAGACTGAAGAATGAGAAGATGGCAGCCACATGAAGAATGGAGGAAGAATGTATCAGACAGACCATATAGCATGAGAGGCCCTGAAGGGAGAGAGCTCACATCTTGAGGGAACTGAAACACCAGTCTGGTATTTGGAAATGGGGGACCAAGGTAGAGAGTCATGGGCCAGGATGTTAGAGAGATGGACATGCTCTGTGCCTCTGAAGCTCAGAGTAGAGGTCTGCACTCGAGTTCATTGGTGAGCCATGAGCATTTGCAGGTTACTTACCACATTCCAGCCTTGGCATTTGATCAGATCCCCTAGGATCAAAGTACAGAGAGAGACCAGAAGATACCTCAGGAGCTTTGCGGATCACTGAGAAACCAGTAAAAGGGGCTGAAAAATCTACTGGAAGATGGGAGGAAAACAGAGAGAGTGGATTCACAGAAACTAAAGGAAGGTAATGTTTCAAGCTGTGCTGTCGCTGAGGGCAGACAGGCAATTTTGGATTTGGCACCTGGAAATTGATACTGAAGAGACCAGCTTTGTAGCACCTGAGATGGAAGTGGATGGAACAGAACCAGATCAGAGTGGTTTGAAAATTAATGCAAGGGGACAGTTTCTTCAAGTTTAACTTTGATGGGCAGCAGAAAAATGGGGCAGTTGCTGAAAAAGGAGTCATGGAAGGGTGTTTGTTTTTTTAAGATGAGAGGTAATAGAGAATCTTTTTATACTGATGCAAATATCCAGTTGAAATTTAGGAGATAACTGAAAGATGCTAGTATTTGAGGAGAATTAGAAGATGATATTCAGAACCAAGAGGAAGGATGGAGTAATTTGTCTTGGTAGGATAAGCTTTCTGAATTGTGAGTGGAGGGAAAGGGAAGAGATGTATGGATGCAGCTAGGGTGGTAGAAAGATGCTGGAATTCAAGTAGGATGATGTAAATTTTTTAGTAAAGCAGGAGGCAAGGCCATTGATGAGAGTAGAGAAGGGTCTGTGAGGTTTGAGGAAACTAGAGGACAGAAGGTGTGTGATAGTAATCTTAGTGAGTGGAAAGGTAAACCAACTGGAACACAGTATGATTGCCAGACATAATAAAGGAGCCAATTCCTGTGACGTTTGCAATCCTGAATTGAAAGGGAAACCAGTCTGCCATATCTGATTTTTTTCTCCCATGTTTTATGCTCTCATTTCCCTTGCTCCTCACTCATTCTCCAGTATACCCGATGCATACTTTTAAGAAGTCTTCACTCCAGTTGTTACCTCAGCTTCTAAACTTGCAATGATGCTAACCAAAGCAGAAATGAGAGCAGGTGCTTTTATCCAGAGAAGCCTCATCCCTCAGTTTCTCAAAATTTCCATGTAACCTATCTTCTTTGTTCTATATGGCTCCTAGTTCTATCCTATCACTGCCCTGACCCAACCTACTAGGGCTGCTGTAATGTTCCCTTCAGTTCTGAACTCTTCCTGGCTATACTTTAATTTAAAGGTGGCCACAGAATATTAATATATTGGTTTTAAGAACAAAAAGTGTTCTGTGGTCAAGTACATTTGAAAAAGGCTAGGTTTTACAGGTATCTGATTACTTGCTTGTTCTTTTTTTAATTGCAGGACTGATCAGAGCCTTTATTAGTTTTATGTGCATACAAGTCATCAAGAAGGGTATACAAGAGTCAGCATTTCCCAAACTTAAATGACCGCACTACCCATTTTATACAGAATCTCTAACTGGACCCCTGTTATGAGAATATCACTTTGGGAAACACTGCTTTGGGGTTCCAAAACACAAAGGATAGGATGTATTGCTCCATTTCAAACTTGACTCCCTTTGTGTCTTTATCAGAACCAAGATCATTATGCAGTACTTGGACTTGGCCATGTAAGATACAAAGCTACACAGAGGCAGATCAAAGCAGCTCGTAAGTATTTAGTTATTTTGAAATAATCAAATATCTAGTATTGGAAATGTTACCCTTTTGAAAAGATATGAGGATCATAGTCTATATCCATAGCTCTAGATTTAACAGCATGTGTCATATGGTCATAACAATGTATAACCACACTGTCCTTTACCTTTAGAAACAGAAAAACGTAGTCTCGTGTATGGACTTTCTCATGAGGAATAAGAAATCAGGGAGGTAGATGTGTGTGTTTGTGACTGAGTAAAGAACATTCTTCCAATGGCAAGCTTTTAAAACATTGCACCTTTTTTTAGAAGTAGGGCCCGCTGCATTTAGTGGAGCGGCCCTGTTACTTAGGTTTTTTGATGTTGTTTTGTGGTCTTAGGTCAGACCCTTATTAATATCATCTTTTCTCTTCTGTCCAAGAAAGAGTTATCTGATGATTCATTATTATTTTTCATTGACAAGATTAAAAATGTGGGGGGAAATTGTTTGGATGCCTGTATTCACATGCCTCACTAAACATCATCTGCCTTAGTGTCCTGTCCTTTGCATTCCTGTGGAAATAATTCCCTCACGCATCCGGTTCACCAGATCAGTAAAGTTTCATGAAAGAGCTGAAGGTGATTCATTTTCTGTGTTTTATATTAGGAGAATGTTCTGGCCTCCACTCTAGAAAATGGATATTGAGGTCAGAGGAGGTAAGATTATGGCCACATGGAAAAGGTGTTGGGAGTCAAAGCCAGTCAAGAAGAGCAAGTATTGTACTTGGAGGAAGATGGCAGAAGGAGACCTATCTCATGTTGAAAAATATTAGTCAAGACCAACTATAGTAGATAAACTCAAAATTTTCTCTATTAATGGAAATTTTAACAAGGTGAAGGAATTTATCAGATTATTTTAGACCTATTGTATTATTGGATTTCTTAAAAAGCTGGCATGATTTTAGACTAAGCATATGTTAATGCATATGAATAGTCATTGTAAAATACATAAATGCCAGGAAAATTCATTTGCCATGGAAAAGCATTTGCACAGTCTTGCTATATGAAGGAATAGCATACAAATTCCAAATATGTCTTAATACATATAAATTTGTGAAAGAACCAGAAGTGATTTAGAACTATGAAAATAGTTGGCTGTTTTAAGATGAAAGAATTATTTTTCTCTAAAGATTAAAAATTTACAGTAAATTGTGAAAGAATTAACAGAATCCATGTGCTCTGTTAAATCCATTCTTTTATTGGCATAATATAAACATTTTTAAATTCTGTAACCAAAAGTTTTGTATTCCCAATGCACAGATTAAAATAAAGCAGAATTGTAATTCACTCTCTGCCACCTTGTAGAATATTTTTGTTTATTGAGAAGGAAATTATTCTCTTACCTCTGTCACTATAAAATAGACAGTTGCTGCTTACTGCTTTCTGAAACCTTGCCCAGAAGTAAAAATGCCAAGTTAGTGTTTACAGGTCTATAATTATCAGCACAAACAAACCTAATAAAAATGTACGTGTGATAGCAGCATGTGAGAGCCTCCAGGTTCTTGCATTATATTGCAAACACACACGTGAAAGAGTTTTATTTTTGTTTAATGTATTTTGAATTGCTATAATGGAAATTAGGAAGTCAGTTAAGGGTGAATAAAGTTAGTGTCTTTTTTTCCTTCTCTGAATTTCTGAAAAGAACAAATTACTAGAAAAGTTGAATGATGATTTAAAAAGTGCTTGAATACTAAACGTGGTATTTCAGTTACTTATATGTTTGTTCTTGAAGTAAAATTGCCACATGGTAATTTTGTAGGTTTGATCTCTTTAAAAATGGAAATAGAGTCTTCGGTAATTTGAATTTTCTAAATTTAATAATTTTAGTTTAAAATAGTTCTGATTTTTTAAACTGAAAACTTTAATATCAAGCTTCTTTAAAATTAAAAATATTTAGAGACTTTATTATAACAGCAGTATGAACGTACAGTAAAAGCCCCTTTGTTAATTACCCTCAAAACATCCCAGAAGCTATCTTTCGTTGGGGGAGAAGAAGAAAAGAAGCCTTTGAAATTTCAGTAAACTTATACCAGCTGCTCCCAAATTACCTTTGTTTCTTTTTCAAACCAACAATATTGTTTGGCTTCCTTTACCTTATTTTTATTGAGTTGTCAGAAAAGCCATGACGTATTTTTTTCTGTTTTTCATTGCAAAAATGCATCGTGACTTTTCCGACAACCCAATAATATCAGGTAATATCTCTTAGCTCCACAGGGACAGAGTGTAGGACAGTCTCAGGACCCCTTAATGTACATGGATGACTTCAGATGATTAGACAGAAAAAGCAATGAAGGAAAAAACATAGTGCAGCATGAGAGAAGATTATTCAATAAACAATTGAGACATCTCTTTCGGACTTTGATAAGGTTAAAAAAAAACCTTAAGTATCTACTACATGCTGTCAGTGAGATGTGAAGACACTGCATTGGGGGCGGCGTAGGCACTGCAGAAAGAGATTAGGGAGAAAGAAGTAGAAGTGCCTGAAAACTAAAAACAGGAGAGCAGAATTTAGAATTATGAAGGCTGACGTACAGTTAGAAGACACAGTAAAGTAGAAGACAACCTTGAGGAATGTTTCCAAGATTCAGAGGGAATGAAGAGAGAGATGCCGGATTTCCCTAAAGAAGAAGGCAGAATAAATGTAACAGAAACAATAATTGCAAATAAAGAAAACTTACCTCATTTATAAAAGGGCCTGTCTTGAGATTGAGACTGTTTGTAGGCAAATGACTTGGGTTTCACTGCTCAGCACACACTTGCAAGTCGAAGGAGAATGATGTTTAAGTCAGGCTTCCAGTGCACAGAATCCATTTTGCCAGCGGGGGAAAGAGCACCCCAGAGAGAAGCTCATGGCTTTGCCCCATGCCTGGCAGTACAAATAGCCTGTGCTCAGATTCTGCAGTGCCCAACCCTGGGGATCACACCTCCAACTGCCCAGGATGATTTGATTGTTTTTCCCGGGTATGGAGACTCTAAGCTTGATTGTCTGACTCACCGAGTTCTCTGTGAGCTGCCCAATAACCTTTAATAAATTCCTTTTCTGCTTAAAACAGCTAGAAGGTGAAAATGCCTCCTCTTGAGTGTTAGTGAAGGAACTGATAATATACTTGACTATAAGAAAAATCCTGGAGCTCAAAAAACAAAAATGTATTTGTCACAGTTTCTGAATCCTTGCAGTATATGTAGAATTACTGAGTTTAATGGGTCCATTAAAAACATTTGTACAGAAATTTTGAGAGCAGCCTTATTTACAATATCTAAAAACTAGAAACCAAATGTTCACCAACAAACAGGTTAATGGATAAGCAAACTGCTGTATATTCATACAATGGAATAGTACTCAGCAAACTGAAAAAAAACAAATTACTGATACACACAAGAGTGGTGGTGAATCTCAAAACATGTTGAGCAAAAGTAGTCAGATACAAAGAGATAATGTATGATTCCATTTCCATGCAGAACATGCAAAAGTAATTTATGGTGATAGAAATCAGAAACTGGTTGCTTCAGGCGGTAGGGGGTGGGAGTTGACTGGAAAAGGGTACGAGGGAACTCTGGGTGATGGAATGGTAAGTATTTTCTTTTGGGTGGTAGTTACATGGTGTATACAATTGTCAAAACTCACTGAACAATACAGTCGGCCCTCTGTATCCACAGGTTCCACATTTGCAGATTCAGCCAACCTCGGGATCAAAAATATTCGGGAAAAAAAGTTATGTTGCTGCTGACACGTACTATGTAGTTAGGCCTACAGTGGTTGCGTCTGTGTTGAACATGTACAGACTTTTTTTTCTTGTCATTCCCTAAACAATACACTATAACAGCTATTTACATATCTACATAGCATTTGCATTGTATTAGGTACTATAAGTAACTGAGAGATTATTTAAGTACAGGGGAGGATGCGCATAGATTATATGCAAATACACCATTTTATATAAGAAACTGGAGCAGCCTCAGATTTTGGCATGTGCGAGGCAGGGGCTCCTAGAACCAATTCCCTGCAGATACTAAGGATGACTATACTTAAAACCTGAGCATTTTATTCTATGTAAATTTCATCTCAATTCAGTAAAAAAGATATGATTAAACCGAAAAATAATCACTTGGGAAATTGAATATATATTCTTTTGGGCCTAGACATATATAAAAATTGTATTAATAGTCTTCTTGCAAAAGTAAGATCACTGCCTATCAAAACTTAAGGGGTGGTAATTAGAGCTGTACCATACGTAAGTTCATTGTCTTAAACTATTGTGCTATTTATTTTTTAATAGAGGGAAAAATAAAATAGTCATTTAATTTAAATATTTAATAGTACCAAGGAACATGGATGAAAAAATAGAAGAGATAAAACAGTAAAATGGATTTTTAAGAAGAAAAAACATAGTAAAATACAGAAAGAAAACCATTATAGAAGATATTTTTAATTGAGGACACTATTAAATACAGTGAATTTGAAATTTTTGATAAAATTAACTTATTTTTTTTTAATTGAGGAAATTGTAAAAGGTACAAAAGAATTATCTCCAATAAAACCTTTTCAGGCCCAGGTGATTTCTCAGGTGAATTATTTCAAATGTTTAAGGGATTGAAAATTCATGTGCTGAACATAAACTGTTTTTAGAACAGTTCATGTTGTGAAGTTAATATAAACCTAATATGAAAACCTGGCATACAAAGAGAAAATTGTGGAGTCAGTAAAAAGATCATGGATTGTGGGAGGCGGGTAGGAAGGGATGAACAGGCGTGAAGCACGGAAGATTTTTAGGGCAATGAAAATATTCTGTGTGTTATAGTGATGGATACATGTCATTATACATTCCTCCAAATACATAGAATGTACAACGCCAAGAGTGAACCATAATGTAAACCATGGACTTTGAGTGATTATGATGTGTCAGTGTGGGTTCATCAACTGTAACAAACAGATCGCTCTCAGGGATAGCAGGAGCTGCTGTGCACGTGGCGGGGGGCAGAAGTTACATTGGAAATCTCTGTACCATCCTCTCAATTTTGCTGTAAATCAAAAGTTGCTCTTAAAAAATTGTCTTAAATAATAATTAATAAAATTTTAAAACCTGGTGAAGAGATTTTAAAAATTACAAGCAACTCTCATCTATGTGTGTCATACAAAAAAAAAGAAAAATCCCGGTTAAAATAATAGCAAACTGAATTTAACAGTATACAAGGCATAATGCCCATGAACAAATAGGATTTCTCTCAGGAATCCAACTTAGGAAATACATTAATATAGCTAAACCTGTTTATAGTTTAGATAATATGTGATTTCCTAAGTGGATCTCCATTCCTTTTTGATAAATTGAACTTTGAAAAGAAATGCAGTTAATTCCCTACTTTGAGAAGTATTTCAGACCCACAGTCAGCGAACTTTTAATCATGTGGCATAGGTGATATCACCACTAAAATTTACGGGGGGAAGCTAACCTGCCCATTGCTTTTTACACTATGTTGTGAGTGTAGGTCAGTGTATTAGATATCAAATAACAGAGAGAACTATTGGAAAGAAGGAAAGCAATCCATTCTTTGTTGGTAATATAGAACCTACCTAGAAAACCAAAAGAGTTTGTGTCGGGGCTAGATGCAGGAAAAATATGCAAAAATAAATGTAGTTTTTGGAAGTTACCATCAAATATTAGGAAGCTATGGTCATTTTAAAGTTAATCCCAGGACAAGAATAGGTAAATCAGAAATAAACCCTGGTAAAATTGACTATGAGGCATTATAAATCAGTAGAGACGGGAAGGATTATTAGATGAGATAAGGACTTTGGAAAATGGCAAGTTTAGATATTTTCTTGACTATTAAAATTCCCAAAAGATTTGAAGAATTTAATTTTCAATTCTAACCATAGAAAATATTAATGAAATTAGGAACATACATCAAACTTTTGAAGAATGAAAGGCCTTCTAAGTTCATAAGTACTGGAAGAAATTAAAAGGAAATGATCAGTAAATAGTGGGTTGTCGGAAAAGTCATGATGTATTCTATGTTTTGCGTCATGACTTTTCCAACAACCAATATAAATGACTGTTTTTGAAAACAGTAAGTGCAATCTCAGCAGCTGGGAAAACACTAGCATCAAACTCAAGGGACCAAGAGGCAGCATACAAACAGGCTGAGGATTCAGGCTGCCTGGGCTGGAGCCCGACTTGGCCAGGACTTGGACAGGTTGCACAGGTCATGTTTACTTAACCTCTCTGTGCCTCATTTTACTCATCTATAAAATGGAAAAAATAATAGTATTTTCCTCATGGTGTGATTTAGGAGAGTAACTGATAAATCATGCCTGGTACATATTAAATGCTCAATAGATGTTAATAGCCATTATTGTAAAGTAACTCACACAAACTCAGAAGAAAAACTGACAACCTCTCCTTCCTCCACAGATAAAGGATAAATGAATCAAAAAAGAATTGTTGAGCACCAGTGATAATCATAGTTTTAAATAATTAGATCCAGGGCTGGCGAAGCTAAGGTGAAAAGGATGTTCACTTAGGAGTAAGAAGTGGCATAAATTTTGGAAAGGATCTTGTTCCTACAATCGCACTCACTGATTTCACTTTTGTAAATACATCTTTAAAAAAAAAATCCTAAATATGGAAAAAGACTTCTCTACAAAATGATTAAAATTGGGATCACTTACAATAGTGAAAAATTTTAAATAATGAAATATCCAATGGTAGAGAAATAAATAAATTATGATAAATCTTGAAATGCTGTATGATGCAATCACTTAAAAATTTTTGAAGTTTGTAACAAAATGCAAATGCAGTAATGTTAAGTTGAAAAAAGGAGAATATAAATTGGGTATATGATATGATTATATTGAAAAAAAATGTTTTTAAGATTTTTATTGGGGAATTGGGGGAGGGAACAGTGTTGGAGAATTGAGGAAGGGGAACAGACAAGTTGCTGTCCTTTTGTTCTTCAGTCTAGTTGTAGAGGACATCATTTCACTGGCCCATGTTGGTATTATCATTGCGCTTTTCCCAGGTGAGGCAGTCGTTTGCCAGCCATTGGACAGCCACTCATGCCAGCTCCCGGCCACTCACGGTGGCTTATGGCAGCCCACTACAGCCTCACTGCAGCCTACGCCATCGCTGGCGACTCACTGTAGCCCAGCTCCAGGTTGAGCTGTTGTTCACCATCTTAGCTGTAGAGGGAGCAGCATCACTGACCCATGTGGTATCCGAACCTGCGGCCCTGCTGCTCAGCACTCGCACTCTCAAGCCAACTCTTAACTAATGAGCCACTTGGCCGGCCCATACCTAAAATTTTTAAAGCATATACTTAAAAAAAGTCTGTGTGGAAAAACACCAAAATGTTAACAGTAATTGTGTTTTGGTGCTGGCACTTGGACCAATTCTTAAAATAATTCTTGCTTCTCTATAATTCCCACATTTAATAAACTAATAGTTTACCATGGGAGGAAATGTTTTTAAATTAGCATTATGATTTTAGAAATGGTTCTGTTTAGCTCATCTTTAATTTTATTCTTGTGCCTAAAGTAACACATTATCTAAATCTGGCTTATTTTGTAGATAAAGCAATGGTTTTAAAACATCACCCAGACAAACGGAAAGCAGCTGGTGAACCAATAAAAGAAGGAGATAATGACTACTTCACTTGCATAACTAAAGGTAAGAAAATATTTTAATCACGAATTTCTAATAGTGATAATAATTTATTGTGTTTCCAGTGTATACCATAATTCGTTTAGCTGACATTTTAAAACCTTTTTAGTTACATCTGGTTATTTCTGGTGATCTTCCTACAAAGTGAGGTTCTCCCTGCCAGCAACATCAGTAGCACCTGGCAGCTTGTCAGAAATGCAGGAGCTCAGGGGACATCCCAGACCTACTAAATCGGAATCTACAGTTTAACGAGATCCCCAGGGGATTCTTAGGCAAATCTCATCCTAGAGTTGATTCATATAAGCGTTACATTTAATGGTGAGAATACTAAGATCTTTCTCCATTTCAGGTACATTTCAGGACTAACCTTCCTCACATGTTTGGCTCATTTAAATCAGGAATTTGCTTACATCCTATTATGGGACCCACAACTGTTTATTACTATTTACATAGCCATATCACCATTAAGCAAATTAACATAGGTACCACCATTTCTAAATGTTTCCTTAAATCTGATTTTACATTTTGAAGCTAATTTTTAAAAAATTATATACAAGTATACACCTTTTAAATTTATTCTTTTTGGCCCACTCTTAACACAGTGTTCAAGATTCCTAAGATCCTTTGATCTTTTATAACCTTGGGATCTGGCAGCTAATTTCTAACAATTTCTTTTTCCTCAGTGTCATGCTTTCTTAAGGGATGAATATTTTAACTGTTTTGTCATTTTCCTTCCAGAAGAGCTACTTAAAGAACTTAAGTCCAATCGTATCCGGTAGTGCTACAGCTGTCATTAACTAAATTCAATCCTCCCCAGCACACACAATCTTTAAATATAAACAATAATAATTTTTTTTAAAGGAAGGAATTTTTTTTCTCTGAGGAAAAAAAATGTCGAGTCATGGTAATGTGACCTTATCGTTTTCTCCTCAGCTTATGAAATGTTATCTGATCCAGTGAAAAGAAGAGCATTTAACAGTGTAGATCCTACTTTTGATAACTCGGTTCCTTCTAAAAGTGAAGCAAAGGACAATTTCTTCGAAGTGTTCTCCCCAGTGTTTGAAAGGAATTCCCGGTGAGTTAAGGCATCCCCCTGTGATCAATGTGCTCTGTTGGCTCCCTTCTTGTCTCCAGGTATCTCCTTTTTCCTCTGATAACAGTTCTGGTGAACTTATGGCTCTTAATTATTTTGCTCTCTGAACAGAAGCTCTCCCTTTTCATAGTGAAATTTCTTTACAACTCCTGGGATGTCTTTCTTTTTAATTTCCTTTGGGGGAAAGAACTGCCTTTATGTACTGTGATGCTGATACTTAGGTGACAGTAATTTCCCATTCTCTTGCTTCTTTATTATGAATGGCCCTCTACTTGGGCACTCAACTTGGCCCATTATCACTTGAGAAAAGTTATGTTCTATTTTTTGAGCATCTGCTTATAAGGTTCTATGGCAAAGGATGATTTATATTTAAGATTAAAGCATATGTAATTGATTTCATTTAAGTCAGTTTTTAAGTAGAGTATACCAGTATTTTTGGTTCCATCTGCATTGGGAAGTTTTTTTGTTTGTTTGGTTTTTGGTTTTTGGTTTTTTTTTTTTAGAGGGCACAGCTCACTGGCCTATGTGGTAATCGAACCGGCAACCCTGTTGCTCAGAGCACGCGCTCTAACCAACTGAACCACCTGGCTGCACAGGAAGTTTTTATAGAGCACATCTTGGCTGCACATTGGAATCACCAGGAGAACTTGAAAAAGTCCTGCTGCCTGGGTTTCCCCCCAGAGATTGGGATTTAATTGTGATTTCAATTTAATTGGTTTGGAATGTCTATAGGATTTTTTTTTTTTTAAGATTTTTTTATTGGGGAATTGGGGAAAGGGGAACAGAAAAGTTGCTATCCTTTTGTTCTTCAGTCTAGTTGT
>NW_017731586.1:1022577-1042518 GCF_001890085.2 Hipposideros armiger
CTCTTCCCGGGCGAGGCAGATCAGTCGCCGGCGTCCGGACAGCCGCTCACTGCGGCTGCTGGCTGCTCACGCTGGCTGCCGGCCACACACGGCAGCCCATGGCAACCCATCTGCCGTCGCCGGCAACTCACGGCAGCCCAGCTCCAGGTTGAGCTGTTATTCAGCATCTTAGCTGTAGAGGGCAGTGTCACTGGGATCTGAACTGGGGCCCTCTGGCATCGCAAGCCAGCTCTTAACCATCACGCCACTCGGCCGGCCCGTCTGTAGGATTTTTAATGTTCCCAGGTGATTCTAACGGGGAGCCCAGTTTGAGAACCACTTTGATTAGAGGTTTGCTGTAGCCTAATATTTCTTCCACCCTTTTTCCTCATATTTGTTTTGTAACAGTGCTGAAGGTGATAAAAATAATATATACTTTGGTGGAATGGTTTCATAGGGTTTCACATGGGTCAGTAAGAAGCCTCCTGATCCTTTCAGGAGGTGATGTCTGACTCTTAGGGGGAAGGTGGTGGTAATAAGGAGGTGGAAATATGTTTCCCCTGTGCATACTAACATTTTATAAGGGGCTAGACTTACAGGTTGCTTCTGTACTGCCTGTTTAGGGGCAGGAGCAGTGAGCATGGGAAAGGGGCTTAGCGCTTACTTTTCCTAACCAGTGTGGCAGCTACTGCAACCCTGTGATTTATAGAATTGAGGATAGCCTGATAGTTAGAACACTGCTCCACTGTTTTCTGTCCTGCCCCATCCACCCTTGTCCTCTTATTCATCTGCATTGTTCAGCACACCACTGCTGACCTTCCAGAACCATCTCTTAGTCGTAGAGGATCCAAGAAAGGGAGATTGTAGGGAATTTGTAAAAACTGTTGTTGGTTTTTAATAAATTTGTCTGTCAAACTTTTATACCAAATTTTTGCATTGAATTTTTCTTTTAATATATCAGATGGTCAAATAAGAAAAATGTCCCTAAACTTGGTGATATGAATTCATCATTTGAAGATGTAGATGCATTTTATTCTTTCTGGTAAGTGAATACGCTGATTTTGTGATACTGTCAATTTTTGTAAAGGATAAATATTCAATAAGTACTTGACTGACTCTTCATAAATTGAGGGATGAGAGAATTGCAGAACCTTCACTGAACAAAGCACTTTGTTCGGAAATTAATAAAGGTTTTCACATAATGCTGTATTGCCTCCTAGGTGATATTTAGGCTTTTATGATTGATTTTTCAATCTGTTCTCTATTAATCAGATTTCTAGAAACCAAGCACACTACACTGGTCAAAAATGAAAATTAAGGAGTCATTTGAATTGAATAAAAATAAATATATCTTCATTTAGCTATCTTCCTATTAAAAGGACTTGAGTACATGAGGAGGAACAGAGTGCTATTTATATCCATAACTGATTCCTTAAATTTTAATAAAACACTCTTCAGTGGCCACTTTATATTATATGTGCACTATTTTCTCATTAAGTATCTGGCACATGTAAACATAACATCACTGTAAAACAAAAAAATGATAAAATTTAGCTTTATCAGTTGTAGTTGCTTTTACCCCTCAGAGGATACAAACCAGAGATAAAATGACCACTACTAGGGTTCCCTTAAGACTTGACAGACAAGCGAAGTTGATGGCGGGGAAAACTTGAACAAGTCCCAGCAAGAAAAAAATCTAACAGGATGGCAGGAAGGTGTGTGATCTTGACTCGGGAAAATAGTATATTTTAGATTTTCATACCAAATACAATGTCATTAAAAAAAGAAGACTTGAGCATAGTGTTACTTCAGTACCAAAAGAGAGTGGAGGGCTCTATTAAGACAAACTTATCTTCTTGCCATTAATATTTGTTAAAATTATTGGGTTGTTGGAAAAGTCATGACGCATGTTTGCAACAGATGGCACTAGTTCATTTTTGGAAGTACTAGAGTCGTTCACATCTATGTTGTTGCTATGTCATTTAATGACAGCTGACAGTTCTAGCTTCATTCTAAAAAAAAATTGAGCGATTTGGTTGAGTTTGGGAGATTTTACAAGTTGAAGATGGAAGACCAAACTGTGCATTTTTGCCATATTTTACTGTTTTACTTCCATAAAGGGAAGAACGCGCATCAAGCTAGTGAAAAGTTGCATAAAGTTTACAGTGACAATGCTCTACAAGAACGTCAGTGCCAACGATGGTTCACGAAATTCCGTGCTGGTGATTTTGATCTCCATGACGTTCCTTGGTCAGGGAGGCCCACCAAGGTTGATGACGACAAAATAAAGGCATTGATTGAGTGAAACCCACAGTACACAACATGAGAGAGTGCAGAAACATTGAACATCCATCATTCAAACATTCATGGCCACCTGAAGAAGCTGAGATACATAAGCAAGCTTGATATTTGGGTTCCGCATCAACTCAAAAAAGTTCATTTGACGGCGCATATAAACATCTGCAATATGCTCATTAAACGTGAGGAAAATGATCCTTTTTTGAAGCAACTGATAACCAGTGATGAGAAGTGGATTGTTTACAACAATTTGGTGCACAAACGGTCTTGGTCCAGATGTGATGATTCGCCTCAAATGACATCGAAAGCAGATATTCATCAGAGGAAGGTTATGCTCTCAGTGTGGTGGGATTTTAAAGGTGTCATGTTTTTCAAGCGTCTACCAAGGAACCAAACAATCACTTCGAATGTGTACTGTCAGCACTTGGACAGTTTGAATGAATCCATCATCCAGAAACATCCAGAGCTTGTTAATTGTAAAGGAGTTGTGTTCCATCATGACAATGTGAGACCACGCACAAGTTTGATCACCCATCAAAAATTATTGAAGCTTGGATGGGATGTGTTGCCACACCCACCATACTTGCCTGACCTTGTGCTGGCAGACTTCCACTTGTTTCGCTCTTTTCAGTTTTTCACAAATAAAGACAGGTCCTTCTATAAACAAGGAATTATGAAGCTCACTGAAAGATGGCAAAAGTTTATCGAACAAAACGGACAATATATCATTGATTAATCTTTGTTTATATAAATAAATGACCTTTGAAAAACATAGGCAAAATATGTCATGACTTTTCCGACAACCCAGTATATACCTCTAAGTTAATTTTAAGGAGTTTGTTCATTTGTTTTCATTTGATTTGATTTCTGTCTATAGGTATAATTTTGATTCTTGGAGAGAATTTTCTTATTTAGATGAAGAAGAAAAAGAAAAAGCAGAATGGTATGTATGGAAATCATTAATAAAGGAAGATATTTATGTAGCTATTTGTTGTTTGTGATGATGTAAAAATATACTACATATATTTCCTTTCATATTTTCTCTTTGTGTATCCTTTTTAAATGTTTTTGGCATTTTGAGACTCCCTCTTACAAGCTAGATGAAGCCAGAACAGTAGTTAAAATATGGGTTAAAATATGCTCAAGAAAATGCCAAGGAATGGAATTGTTAAAAAGCTCAATTCAGCAAATTCTTCTTCTCCCGGTTGCTTAACCTACGTTTTATTTTAGTTTATGTAGATAAGGAAATTAGTTGTTTGGGTTTTTTTTTCAAGATTTTATGGGGAATTTGGGGAGGGGAACAGTGTTGGGGAGTTGGGGAAAAGGGAACATTGTTGGGGAATTGGGGAAGGGGAACAGCCAAGTTGTTGTCCTTCAATCTTAGTTGTGGAGGGCGCAGCAAACTCAGCTCCAAGTCCAGTCGCTGCTCAGCTCACGGTGCTGTGTTCAATTAGTTGTGGGTGGGTGTAACCACCATTTCATGTGGGAGTCGAACCAGCAGCCTTGTTGAGAGCACGTGCTCTATCCACTGAGCCATCTGGGCAACAGCTCAGCTCAAGGTGCCGAGTTCAGTCTTAGTTGCTAGTGGGCGTAGCCACCACCCCACGTGGGAGTTGAACCAGCAGCCTTGTTATTAATAGCGCGCACTCTATCCGGAGCCATCCGGGTGGCAGCTCAGCTCAAGGTACTGAGTTCAGTCTTGTTGTGGGCGGGCGTAGCCTACCATCTCAAACAGGCAACCTGGTTGTTAGGAGCACGTGCTCTCACCAGCTGAGCCATCCTGCCACCTGTTGGCAGCTCAGCAGCAGCTCAGCTCGGGTGCAGCTCACTGGCCCATGTGGGGATTGAACCGGCGACGCTGTTTCTCAGAGCTCGCACTCTTGAGCAAGCTCTTAACCAACTGAGCCACTCGGCCGGCCCTGGGAAATTCTTTTGACGTAAATGTTCCAAAAATATTAACCGAAATTAATTCTAGATAGAATCTTGCTTTACCAAAAGAGTGTTAATAGTGACATAGCATTATAACTTTCTCAGAGATTGCTTACATAGAAATTTATAAAGTGTTAACATTTTTCAGTCATATCAACGATGAGCAATATTTGTTTCCAATATTTTCCATTTTATAGTCGTGATGAGAGGAGATGGATTGAAAAGCAGAACAGAGCAACAAGGGCACAAAGGAAAAAAGAAGAAATGAACAGAATAAGAACATTAGTTGGTAAATATAATTGATTTTTTTAAGGTTCTTTAATTAAATGTTAGAAATTCAAAAGATTAACTTTTTTCTGTTAGACAATGCATATAGCTGTGATCCAAGAATTAAAAAATTTAAGGAAGAAGAAAAGGCCAAGAAAGAAGCAGAAAAGAAAGCAAAAGCAGAAGCAAAACGGAAGGAGCAAGAAGCTAAAGAAAAGGTAAGATGACATTTAATGACATTGGACTTAAATGTTCATAAAATCTTTAATCTTTAAATCTATTTTAAAATTATAATCTGAAAACAGAGAAGTAGGTGCTACTATGAATGAATCATGACAGGTTGGTACAATTAACAGAGGGATTTTATCGGCAAATTTTTGGGGGGTTTTTCTGTTTGTTTTTTAGCTGAGCCATCCTGCCACCTGTTGGCAGCTCAGCGGCAGCTCAGCACGGGCCATGAATCAAACCGGGGACCCTGTTGCTCAGAGCTCAAGCTCTTGAGCGAGCTCTTAACCAACTGAGCCACTCAGCCGGCCCTCTATCGGGAAATTTTTATTGCACAAAAACATGATGTCATATGCATTTCTTAATACCATGCTTATTTCTAATATGTCTGTTTTAACATTTCTAAGAAATGTTTGTAGACCTTTACCAGCTGCTTTTTAACCTTCAGTCTTCAATAAGTTGATGTGTGTCACCTTTTTTTGTAATTTATTAAAAGATTGAGTTTTTAAAATAATATTATAGAGCATTTAGGAATTCTAATTTTTTTTTAAATGATTTTTATTCCCAATTATTAAAGCAAAGACAAGCTGAATTAGAAGCTGCTCGATTAGCTAAAGAGAAAGAAGAGGAAGAAGTTAGACAACAAGCATTATTGGCAAAGAAGGAAAAAGATATCCAGAAAAAAGCCATTAAAAAGGAAAGGCAAAAACTTCGAAACTCATGCAAGGTACTTCAGACTTTGATTGAACAAACTAGATAACAAGTAAATCAAGTTGTTGATTAAACTTAAAAATATTTCTTTCCTTATAACATGCAAACATAATTAACCGTTATATACACTTTATCTCAAAATGTAAATGTTTTTAAAATTCTTTTTTTCACACATGCATGTTTTAATATACAACTCTAATTTTTTTTTAAACATAACCATCATGCCATTTTCAAATCTAAAAAAACTTACTTAATATTCTAATACTCAGTCCACATTCATATCTCCTTGCTTATCTCAGCAATGTCGTTATAGTTGATTTACTCAAGTTAGGATCTAAATAAGATCATTACAAAGGCTTCAGTTTTGTGTCTCCTAATTGTGTATGTAACTGGCCCCCTATCATCACCATCTTTCTCCCATTCATTTGTTAGAAAAACCAGATCATTTGTTCCGATTATGGGCCACAATTTGGTTTGGCTGGTTGTTTCCTTAATGGTGTAAATTAATTCTTATCTTAGAGTAAGTTCTTTTAGAATTTAAACTTTGGTTGTTTTTAAGGATCTAAGAGCTTTTATTTTTATCTAAATAAAAGGATAACATTTGGGTGAATACTAATAGTTTGCATTCAAATACAGTTTTTACAAAAAAAATATTGACCAAAAAACCCAAAAGTTTTCAAATATAGTTTTGTCCAAAAGAAGTTTTTACATTTTAAACTGGTAGAGTCCAAAGGCTAGTATTGTTCCTTATCAAATAGCATTGAATGAATAAATTAATGAAATTCCAAGCTATAGTAGAGATTGCCACACACTGTTGTGTGCTGTACCATTGTAGTTAAATTCAGCAAATATGTAAACGCACACTATGTATAGAAAACTTGTCTTTAATGTGACTGTCCAGAAGCTCTGGACACTAGTATATGTATTCTAATATATGCCATCCTACATTTTCAGTTAATAATATAATTGAGATTAATCTGCCTTATCAGAGGGCTTTGAAATAGGTCTAACAGCAATACAAGTGCAGGTTATCTCTTCAGACTTTGGGTAAGCAAGAGGAAAACCTAAATAGAAGAAAATGAGGAAAAGCGAGTGAGACACAGTGTTAGCAGCAGCTGCTTAAAGAAGCATGGAAAGTACTTTCCAATTCTTGTATATCCAGGTACATCACGATGTTCCATTCTGAGCGTAATCTTTGGTTAATAGAATTTTTCTAATACCTCATGTCCCTTAACACATTATCATTTTCTTTAATTTCACATATAAAATTTCCAGTAAGTTTCACAATTCGGCACACACAAGGTAGAACAGACAGCCTAACAAAGGGATTTTCATTTGGCCATCATATAGAATTTGATTCTTAAGTGGTTCTCAGAGGAATCATTCTGACTTTTGTAATATCCAAAGGTCTTCGGCACCATCACCTTTTGTGTTTTGCTCTCCTACCCACTTGGTAACACCTTGTTATTGCCCTCAGGTCAGGGAGAGCCCTGGGTGCCCTGAAGTGTGGTTGTTAAGGGTCAGAACGCCATTTGTTCACCTCAAGAACTTCGAGTATCACGCTTTGTATTTGTTTATGGATGTGTTTTTGACTGTCAGTAGGCATAAGATGAAAATGTTTGTGTTTGTGCTTCCAGACCTGGAATCATTTTTCTGACAATGAGGCAGAGCGGGTTAAAATGATGGAAGAAGTGGAAAAACTCTGTGATCGCCTTGAACTAGCAAGGTATAACTATAGAACTGCTATTGAAGTCTTCTCTTGGGCTTAGGATCAAGTTTCATCCCATTTTCCCCCCTTAGTTTACAGTGCTTGAATGAAATACTCACATCATCTACAAAAGAAGTAGGAAAGGCTGCTCTGGAAAAACAGGTAATAGAATACATTGCTTCTACCTGCATTTAGCACTTAATTCCGCTTATAGTATTGCTGTCACCTCAGTATTTCCCCACTGAATATATATGCTGTAAGGGCAGAGGGTCTCATTTCTGTTTGGGCCCCCCACTCTGCTTTGCTTATATTAAGTGCTGTTGTTGATTTAAGTTGGATTTAATATGTATGGTTGTTACCATGTATGATGTTTGATTTGTGGTATCCTTGGTTCCATAGTGTAATGGTTAGCACTCTGGACTCTGATTTGTGGTATCCTAGCATATTAATCATAGTTTGTTTTTTAATCATTCTTAGAAAAAGTAATTGTTTTAACTTTACCTTGAGCATTTTTGTAGAATAACATTTAGAACCAAAAGAGATCTCTGTTCTGTCTAGTCTATACCTTTTATTTTACAGATGAGGGAACAGGCCCAGAAATTCAAATCAGGACAAGTATTCGTACCTACTATATATATATATAGCACTATGCCTGGGTGGTTTGGAGAAATGCTTAATGCTATTGCTGCCACAAAGGAGTTTAGGAACAATTATGCTGAAGAGAAAAAGCCTAAGAACCAAAAAATGGAGGGCTCACAGTAAATGCTGCCGGTTAGACAGGAAGTGCCAGTTTCAGGGTGGAGTGGTCAGGGAAGGATTTGAGCCAGCCTGAAAGCATGCACAGTGAAAGTGAAGGTCCGGGACAGCATGGACTACAGAATACAAGTAGTAGTAGAAAGTTAGGGGGAGATAAAGTTGGTTAGGATAAGTAGTGACAAATTAAGCAGGTTTTTAATACTATGATGACTGGTTTCTGTTGCTGCAGATCTTTGAGGACAAAAAGGTTAACGTTGTACCCTTAATGTGGCATTGGGAGGCAGGATGTATTAGTAAGTGTAAGTGACTAGTTATAATGATTTGGACTGTGAGAATGAGGATGAGAATCATCCGAATCGTTGGGACTGGTTCTGAAGGATTAAAGTGGGGAAATGAGACAGACATGACTCCAAGATAGCAGCTGACATAAGCAACCAAGTCAAGTAAAGGTCTCTTCTTACTTGTGCATGTTTGGAGATAGACTGAGTGACAATGTAAAGCGTAGAACTTCAAGACAAGGGAGGCCACTTTGCTGTGCCGTTACCTTCTTGTGAGAATACATGAGATTATCTACCAAAGAGTGGATATGAGAGGTTTGAAGTGGCCAGTGCCTGGAGACTTGACGAGTAGTGTCCCAAGGCAAATAGAAGTCCCATGATATAAATACAGGGTAGGTCAGGACGAGAGTGGGCCTTGCTTCTTCAAGCAGAGAGGTGTGCAGTCCAGAACCAGAGTGAGTTAAAGCCAGAATGAAAAGTTGATGCCGATTTGGGGGTTGGCCTGGGAGGAGTTTAGGGTCATTGTAAGGATAATATTGAGAGTGGGAACCACACACCCCAGCCAGAATGGAAGTGTGGAGTAGCAAGATGCTTACAGCCCTGACTCACCTATGATATTTGTGTAGATAGAAGAAGTAAATGAGCGAATTAGAAAAGAGAAGGAGGAAGCTGAGGCTCGTATGCGACAAGCATCTAAGAATGCCGAGAAATCAACAGGTGGCAGTGGAAATGGCAGTAAAAGTTGGTCAGAAGATGATCTGCAATTACTGATTAAAGCTGTGAACCTCTTCCCTGCTGGAACAAATTCAAGGTACTGGCTTTATTGAAACTTCTCTTCAACACATACTGGAGCCTGAGGATAATACAAGCATCCAAATATAATAACAGCACTGGTTAGAGCAGAAACTTCCAGAGATATGCTTCAGTCTAGACAGACTGCCTTCCACTAAATTCTGTGCCACAGTGGGAAGTGTAAAAAGCAAAAGACATTTTGAACCTACTAATCTTACCAACTTATTACACCAACACACATACATGTGTATATACATACGTGTAAGCACAGCAGGATGCTTCATCAGTTGCTCAGGAAATGAAAGATCATGAGACGTAAACCTTGACTGTTACGTTGGCTCACTCTACCATGGCTTATATACTACGGACTGGTTTTGATTGCCGTGTTAATCTGTCGTTGTTGCTTCCCGCCTCAAACCTGAGCCTATTGCAAAGTTTTGAGTTCAGAACTCAAGCCTTAGAGATCCAGCCTCCTTCATTCTTTAGATGAGGAAACGAAAGCTTTTTTCAGAATCATTTATCTCAAGTGTGCGTCCAAACGATAGGACACACAAATGTGTGGTTTTATTTCTGTTCATTTGTACACGGTCTATAAGGTTTTGTACCAATTTAAAACCAAGATATATACAGTTGATTTAAACATATGGAAAGCAATAACTATAGTCCGGGCAGTAGTAACAATTAGACTACCAATTGAGAGCTGATTATTTAGATATTATAGCTAACCCTTCTGCATTCAAAATGTTAAGGGTCATTCTGGTTTTCTTTTTAATTATCATATCGATTACTGTAGATGGGAAGTTATTGCTAATTACATGAACATACATTCTTCTTCTGGAGTCAAGAGAACTGCCAAAGATGTTATCGGCAAAGCAAAGAGTCTTCAAAAACTTGGTGAGTTAGTTTTGCCAAATCAGTTTCTCTGCTATCTTGAATATTTTAAAATCTATGCAGTTTCATAAAAGACTAAATGAGATGATTTATTATTTACATTTTTTCATTTCTCAGACCCTCATCAAAAAGATGACATAAATAAAAAAGCTTTTGATAAATTTAAAAAAGAACATGGAGTGGTGCCTCAAGCAGACAATGCAACACCTTCAGAACGATTTGAAGGTAATTACATTTTGTCTAGCCACATATCTACACTACATGAAGACATACAAGACCTAGGGTCTGTTCAGAATGATTGTGAGAGTGTTTAGCAGACTGGAAGATGTAAAGCAAGCGTTTTCAGGACTCTCAGAGGTTTACTTACCTAACACCACCAAGAATCTTCTCTTTCAGATGTGATTCGGAAGGGGCTGGGTTTGTTGTTTCCCAGATTTTACAAATCAGTGCTAAAGGATATTGGGACAACTGAAATATGAATAAGGTCTGTAGACTACATAGTATTTTATCAAGGTTAATTTCCTGATTCTGAAAAATACACTATAATTATGTAAGAAAATGTCCTTGTTTTTTAAGGAAAAACTATTTCAAAATAAAAAGTTAAAAACTGTTAGGGTGCTGAGATTGTCTTGGGTATTCTAGCTAATTTGATTGCTCTAGACCAGTGGGTTTCAAACTGTACATCATGACCCAGCCCCCCCACCCCCCAAGCTTCCTTCATAACTGAGTCATGAAGTATATTTAATGGCTTGTGAATAGAAAATATCAGAGAGCATTATACCTGTAAGTATTATTTGTGAGACTTTTGTTCATATATATGTGTGTTCTGGGATGTGACCTTTGAGTTGGTAACAAACTTTGGAAAAGTTCTTTCACTTCATGCATTTGTGTACCACCATCTTTTCTCTCTTAAACAAAGCCAATCTTGGATATGCTTTCCAGAGCACAGTTCCAAATGTTTGGGGATTCACTAATAGCCTTGACTCTTCTTACAAGATGATCTGTCCCTGTTCTTAACAGCCCCACGTTTCTTGTATTCTTACGTCTGGTTTATTATCCCCAAATTTCAGTTTGACTACACTACAAGAGATTTATAATGTTCTATAAAAAGGAAAAGAATTCTGTTTTAAAAATCAGTGGTGACTTTCTGTCGAGGATTGCATTGTTTTGGCTCTTTTAGGAAAGAATTAACAATGTGGAAGTTTTAGAACACCTGGAAGGCAGATCTTAAAGGGTTTATTTCCTGCTCCCATGTCCTCCACAAACTATCATACAGCATTCAGGTATGAGCGCACTATTCTGAGCCCTTTCTTATGGGGCTTGTTTCCATTGTGGAGGGAGACACTGATGGTTGTGCAGATGGGCAGTCTTTTTTCTGTGAGGAGACATAGGTGACCCTGAGGGTGCAATGACTGGCAGTGATGGTATCTGGGCACTACGCCTTTACATCTTTGATGGGTTTAATGGACAAGCTCCTTTCTCCTCATTTGCACCAGTAAACAGCAGGCTGGCACCATTTTTTAAAGTGATTTTTCATAGGAATTTTACAGCATTACATGTTCCATTTATTTTGGTGTTGTGAAGTAACTGGAGAACAGCAGAAAATAATTACATGTCATTTCCATCTTTTTTCCAAGAAATAGGAAATCAGTTAATTCTATGGTGTTAAATGTGGGCTTCAGACCAATAAAAGGAAATTCCACTACTTCCTGTAATTATAAGCTGACTTCAAAAAAGCTTCTAATCTGCCTTCAGATACAAGTTGTCTGCCTTTTGAGTAGGTGTGTGGTGGTGTTTAACTCATCACTGTGTGTGTCAGGAAGTAACTTCGGTTTCTAGGCTTCCCTTTGTAGGACAGTTTCAAGCAGTGATCAGACTACTGGTAGAAGAGGAGCTACTGCATTTTCACCACGTGGTCTGAAATAAACTAGTCCATTAACCCAGAATAACCAAATCAGCTTTTTAGCCATTTAACATTTACCTACAGAAGTGGGATGTCTAATATTTATGTCCTTAGGAAGAAATATAGTTTCTGATACGTGTATGGGATGTGATCAGACATCAAAGGTTTAATTTAGCAGAGGTGCTTAGCATTGGCTCCACTAGTTTTTAGCAGATGTGGTGGAAATGCCACTCTAGAACACAGAATCTAAGCTCAGCTTGCCTCAACACACCAAAACTTTGGACACGTGGCTTAATTTTGCAAGATGTGTTTCCTGTTGTAAAATGAAAATTGTTCCAGGATCTCATCCAGCTAAAAGTTTTGATACTATGGGATAGCTGTTTTCACTATCCTATAAAGAACTAGATTATCAGAAATCTTAAATGACCTGTGACTGTGTTTTGGAACCTAGCAGCCCAACTGTATAATTTGAACCTGATTTTGAAAAAGCAAAACCCATGAGCATAATGTTAGGTTTTAAGAGACCAGCAATATAAGGCAGATATTTCCTGCTGTCCTTTAAAAAAGCCTTTGAGATATTTTTCTGGGAGGTGAGTGATCTGAAGTTTTTTCTCCCTCTCATGAATACTTAAGAGGTTTATATGTGTCTCTCATCTCTAAAAGTTTACTCAGAATTACATGTCACAGATTTGAATGGGAATGTACCATTGCACCAAAAGACTCATTGGGAAAGTATTCCAAGACATTTTTCTATCAGGATTGTCAAATACAAATTTTTCTTACAGGCCCATGTACAGATCTCACCCCTTGGACAACAGAAGAACAGAAGCTTTTGGAACAAGCTTTGAAAACATACCCAGTAAATACACCTGAAAGATGGGAAAAAATAGCAGAAGCAGTGCCTGGTAGGACGAAGAAGGACTGCATGAAACGATATAAGGTTGTAGAATTTTTAGAGTTTAATAGATTTGTGCTTATAAATACCACAGTAGTCATGGGGCCACAGTAGTCACTACAAAGAAATGACAAATCTTAGAAACTTGCTAGCTCTGGCAGTTGGTAAAATCAACCTTTTCAGTAGTGTCTTCAATTACAGATTTATCCAATTTGAATGTTTTACATATTTACAACAAACACTAGAAATGTCTGCCAATTCTGCAACTTCTTAGTTTAAATAATCCCTTTCTCCCTTCTAGGAACTTGTCGAGATGGTAAAAGCAAAGAAAGCTGCTCAAGAGCAAGTGCTGAATGCAAGTAGAGCCAGGAAATGACTTACGACAATCTTTGTTGTGTGTGCATTTTTATAATAAAACTGAAAATACTGTACAAATTTTTATTCTTAAAATTATACTTGTGACAATCTGAAAGTACGCTGTTCAACATAACTTCTCAGAGATCTACCATTCACTTCACAGCGGTGGTCTTTTCCCTGGAAAGTTTCACACAGTATTTCATTCAAATTTCTGAGTACAGTAAGTCCCCGACTTACAAACATTCGAGTTGCAAACTTTCACAGATACGAACAGTGGTGATGTGGAGGGGACTGCTAGGAAGTGCAAAGCCATAGCCATGGAAACAAAAGTGAAAATAATTGACCAATTGGACTGACGCGAAAAGATGGTAGACATCGCTCATTCTTATAACATGAATCATTCAACATTTGGCTTTACATTGTATATTTGTGTCAAAGGTATATAAGACTCACTTTGTCGGACTTACAAACAAATCCAACTTACGAATGTTCTTCCGGAACAGAACTCGTTTGTAAGTCGGGGACTTACTGTATATATGTTCATTTTTATTTTCTTCAGAAATTGACAACTTAAAACTTGCCAGTCTGTTAATTTTATAAACATGTATGTGCAAAATCTTTTCATTAGGAGCATTTTAATCACGAAGCCAGCACATGTTACTGCGAATCCGGTTAAAATCTGGTAGTTGCTCAATGGGACCTAAGGATTAAAAGACAGTTACAATTGACTGGAAGGAAAGAACTTAAGCCAACTTTCTGTACAGGAAAAAAAAGCCAGGCTTACCAACGGCAGCAATAGCTGGACTCTTATCATATATATATTTGGTACACACTTCTCGAATTGTCTCAGCATTTACAGCCTGAAATAGAGAAGAGTTTTTTGTAGTAAAGACAAATTCTATACCTGGAATTTTTTTAGAGCTAAAGTGAGATTTACTTCAGCTTTTATAATAAGAATCTTTTTACACAAGACCCAATAGTACATAAGAACTACTTACATCAACCCTTGCTTCAAGCTCAGGGATGGGAATTCTTCTATTATAGCACAACATTTGTCTACCAATATCTTCACAAATTGGAGTGGAACCTGTTTAAAGACAAAGAAAAACTAAGTATTGGGATATAGATCAACCACATGAAAACAGAACTTAGTCTTTATTCTTACCATCGAGTTGCAACAACATGTTTGTTTTCAGAAGATTTTTGGCTCGTGCAACTTCACTTTCAGTGACACTTGTACAGAGTCGTACCCTAAAAACCATTGGGAAAAAAATCAAAATGTCAAGTAGTTTGAATATTATGTTTTGAGTTAATGACCTCAAGAAAGATATGCTGTATTCTACATATTACTCCACAATGTATAAGTGATTATGATTTCAACTTGTAAAAACTTGAAGTTACTAATGATCCTAATAGCTAAGCAAAAGCTAAATTATTACTGATTATTTTCCTGGTATTGTTAATTTCTGAAAAATGATACGACTAGCAGAGATTCAATACAATATAAAAATAGGCTGACCACGTGAGAAATCCTATAATCATTTTGAGACTTCACGAATCCCCATCTATTAGGATCTGATATGCTAGAGGATAGGTCTGTGGGTCATTGGTTTCTCAAAAAAAAAAAAAAAAACGAGTTGAATTTAACTTAAACCTAATAATTAAATTAATAATTACAACCAGTCAACTAGATTTCGAGATGTAAGCCATCTGAGAATGGCAGAGGGAAGTTTTCCAAAAAGTTGTGGTCCTTTCTGCCTCTATCTCAAGGTACCAAACTACAAAACACTACATTTTTTAGCAATAGCAACTTCATATTCATTTTAATAACACTGCCTTTCCAAGCCAGATAACTTTTAGAGAGATTTTTCCAAACTTTTAGTTGGCGTTTAAAGATTTTCAACTTTTGGGCCGGCTGAGTGGGTCAGTTGGTTAAAAGCTTGCTCAAGAGTGCAAACCCTAAATCGGCCGACTGGCGCGTTGGTTAAGCGTTGGCTTGAGACTCCAACTCTGAGCAGCAGGGCCCCGGTTTGGATCCCACATTAGGGCCAGTGACACTGTGCCCTCTATAGCTAAGATGGTGAACAACAGCTCAACCTGGAGCTGGGCTGCTGTGAGTTGCCGGCGACAGCGTAGGCTGCAGTGGGCTGCCATAAGCTACCGTGAGTGGCTGGCAGCCTGCATGAGCTGCCTAGAGCCGCTGTGAGCGGCCATCCAGTGGTCAGCAACCGATCTGCCTCACCCAGGAAGAGTGCAATGATAATACCAACATGGGCCAGTGAAGCAATGTCCTCCACAACTAGACTGAACAACAAAAGGACAGCAACTTGTCTGTTCCCCTTCCCCGATTCCTCAGCGCTGTTACCCTCCCTCAATTCCCCAATAAAATCTTTAAAAAAAAAAAAAAGTGCGAGCATGAGCCCTGAGCAACAGGGCTGCCAGTTCAATCCCCGTCCCAAGCTGAGCGGCCACTGAGCTGCCAACAGGTGGCAGGATGGCTCAGCTAAAAAATTTAAGTTTAAAAAGATTTTAAACTTTTAGGCTCTCCTTTCTAAAGTAATCTTAAAATTTTTTCTATAGTATGAATCAGTTCAGCTTCACGAGACTCAGGAGAAAAAAGATCTGTGATCTTTAAAATGTGCTATTGCTTAGTCTTGTTCTTTGGATTAAATGCTAACAACATCATCAAAAAATCACAATCAACAGTATAAAGAGAAAACAAACTAGTCTAAAATGTAAATTCTAGGCAAGATTTAAATTCTTTTCTCACCATTCTTTTTGAACAACATGTAGCATGTCTGCAATAGTGGCTGGTTCACAAACCATGTAGATGCCCCATAATCCTGTATCTGTGTAGGAAGTGTTGAAAGACTGAAAGCTATGGCAGAGGTTGCCATGACAGGCGAGCTGGGCCAGCTTGCTAGATAAATTCTGTAAGGAAAAAAAACTGTCCAAGAGAACTGTAGGTATGCATGTCCAAATTACGAGAAAGAACAATGAGACGTGGCAAATAATGAATGCCCTAAGAGGCTGAGTTTATCAGTTTTATCCATCAATGTCTCAATAATAAAGTTAATGTAAATGCAATGAATCCCTGTAATTAATATAGTAGTTGCACCCACTTAGAAAATAATAATATTACTGTTATTAACCCAGTCTGTTAGGGCTCTTGGCTATGTATGCTTAGAGATTTAAAATTATACTGCATGTGAAACCTAAGATATAAAATGTATTTTGTTGAAATATTTGAGTATAAATATATATACTTTGTATTTTGGAATAATTTCAGACTTACAGAAGTTACAAAAACAGTAAAAAAAATTCCCATTACCCAAAGTCCCTAACAATCGTTATATTACCATGTTTGCTTTATCACTCTCTTTAATGTATTTTCTCAGCTGTTTGAGAGTATGTTGCAAATGTGATGCTTTTTACCCCTAAATACTTTTTATTGTGCATTTCTAAGACAAGGAAATTAACCTCAGTGCAATTACTAAAACTAGGATATTAACAATGATATTAACAAATTCTTTTGTCCTTATTCAAATTTTGCCAATTATGCCACTAATAAACTTTATGGCAAAAGAAAAAAAATATTTTTCTGGCCCAAGATGCAATCCAGGATCAATTTGTATTTTACAAGACAAAATTCAGGGCCAGCTGAGTGGCGTGTTGGTTAAGAGCTGGCTTGGGATACCAGAGGGCCCTGGTTCGGTTCCCATATATGAGGGCCAGTGACACTGCCCTCTACAGCTAAGATGCTGAACAACAGCTCGACCTGGAGCTGGGCTGCCGGCAAGATTCGCCGGCAACAGTGTAGGCTGCAGCCCCTGCTGCAGTGGGTTGCCATGGGCTACCGTGTGTAGCTAGCAGCCAGCGTGAGCGGCCGTCCAGAAGCCAGCGACTGATCTGCATTGCCCAGGAAGAGCACAATGATGGTGCCAACTTGGGCCAGTGAAGCAACGTCCTCCACAACTAAACTGAAGAATAAAACGACAGCAACTTGTCTGTTCCCCTTCCCCAATTCCGCAGCACTGTTCCCATCCCCCAATTCCCCAATTAAAAAAAAAAAATCTTAAAAAAAAAAAAGTCAAAATTCATAGTACAGAGTTCTACCTTGTCATTATTATGGAAAATCACTTTTAAAATCACTTACCATTCCTCCTCCAAAGGAGCGATCCCAGTTGCCAATCAGTGTGTTTGCAACCATGAGACAGATTGTATCTGGATGTGCCCACCCAACAGCCTCAACAGCTACTGCAAGGTGGGCCAAAGGCATCTTGTCATCCCTCACTCGAATCTAGTTAAAGAAAACAAAACTCTTGTTGAGATTACCACTCTATAGCATGCTTAACAAGAAAGAAACACATTCACCAGTCCCATTAATTGCAAAATTAAAATGCTCACCATGACTCTATTTTTTTTTTAAACTGTTTGGTCTCATTACATTGTATAGTCTAATTAATCTAGGGAAAGACAACTTTCAACAAAAGATCTGCAACGGAAATACTACAGACATAGCCACACATGGTGGTGACCTGGTCAGAAAGGACTGCATTGTTTCACTGGTAGAAACCAATCTTTTGTGTTTGTTGATCTGAATTTTTCTGTCTAAATTTAAGCTAATGTTGACATCATAGGCTTATTTTTGTACTGCCAATGCTATAGTTCAGTTGCACAGACCTCTTTCCAGACACTACTTTGAGCATCATTCCTAATGCGGTAGCTAAGCCTCTAATGAGGCTTAAAGCTCTAATGACAAGCAGCAGATCCCCTGCAAGTGCTGACTCTAACAGCTACCCCCCAAAATGTACTGTGGGCAGAACTTAGTGGAGAGTACACCGGATGTGAAAGTCAAAATTTAGGGTGTTTTTAAAATAAAAGGTTACTTTTATACTTTACAATATATAAAAAGAAAAGCACAAAAAGACCAAATTATAATAATGCCCTTAAAACCTTGATTCCTTAGGAAATATAGATGGTAAATAACATCGAATAGGAAGGAATATAAGCAAACGAGTCCGTCCTCTTCCCTTTGCCTATGTTTCAGTTTAAGCCTTTGGTTTCTTCCATTTTGCTCTTGTTAGAAATATGCACATTTTGTATACTCATTCATAAATATAACACAAGAAACAAAAGGGCTAGGGAGGCTCAGGTGGCTTGCCTACCTCACTTCCTGTGAACTTGCAGGGAGGCAGAGCTGGCATTTCTCCTTTGTGTGTGGACAAAGAGTCACCAAAATGAAACTTTGCTAACTCAAGCAGTTCATCATGGGAAACTCCTAAATAAAGGAAAAGATTTCATGTATCTAGTAGCAGTACAATATGAAGCAGACAACTAACCGCCAGTACTTCAGTTTACAATAAGCTCAAGGTGGTATAATGTGACATAGGTTCCACAGGAACTACTCACGTGTTGAAGAGTAATAAGCTCATACAGAGCTTTCCCCCTGGTGGGTATTATAAGGCTTGGGGCTGCAGAGCTTGCTCAACATACCAATGGATTCACAGCCAAGGATAAAAAGAGCTTGAAAATACCACATTCCATACAAAATCATGTTAAAATATTAAATCATTAAAAGTCCTAGATTGCAGGCCGGCCGAGTGGCTCAGTTGGTTAAGAGTTAGCTTAAGGGCGCAAGCTCTGAGCAACAGGGCTGCCGGTTCGATTCCCACATGGACCAGTGATGCTGCGCCTGAGCTGAGCTGTTGCTGAGCTGCTAACAGGTGGCAGGATGGCTCAGCTGGTGTAACAACAAGATTGCCTGTTCAATGGTGGGCTATGCCCACCCACAAACTAAGACTGAACTCGGCAACTTTAGCTGAGCTGCCACCTGGATAGCTCAGTGGATAAAGCAAGCACTCTTAACAAGGCTGCTGGTTTGACTCCCGCATGGGATGGTGGCTACACCCACCCGCAACTAAGACTGTAACACAGCACCTTGAGCTTAGAGACCACGAGCTGCCGACGGGAAGCCAGATGGTGACTGGTGCCCTCCACACCAAAGATTGAAGAACAACTTGGCTGGTCCCCTTCCCTAATTCCCCAACACTGTTTCCCTCCCTCAATTCCCCAATAAAATCTTAACAAAACAAAAAAAAGTCCTAGATTACAAACTAGGGGGAAAAAATGTCACTTTTCAACAATTTTTTTAAAGTGGAAAAGAATATAAATATGAGCTCTAACACTTAAAAGAAAGCTGCATATGCTTCATTCTCTAAGATCTGCTATCAGAATTCAGGAACACAATAATTTCATCTAAATTTCTGAATAAGTCCATAGCTATCCAAGCACTCACTACTTGACATCTGAAACTTAAGAATTACTTAGATTCTATACCCCTTACTATCTAAACTCAGGAGCCAAACAGATTCAATCAATGAAGGATTCTTAAACACAAATATAAGCTTAGAAAACAAATTTAGGTATGTGCAAGTGCTTTAAAAAATATTGCCATGAAAAAATGAAATATTCTATTAGAATACAAAAGCACAATTTACACCCATGTTTTCCAAACAAATCTGTGGTATAAAACAAGACAGTGTATGCTTGTACATTTTCAGAATCCCTATGTAGGAGCCACCTTGGATATCAATCCAGAGTTAACTAAACAAGGAAGACCCTGGTAGGATAAGAATGACCAGAAGAGAGTGAAGGACCCTGAATGTGCACATTATTATTACCTGCACCTATGGCCCTCCTAGTTAGACGTTCCAGATCCTCAGCTTCTGCTCCAACACCTCCTCTACTTTATCCAAAAAGCAGGGGAGCCAATTTTTTTTTTTCTTTTAAAGATTTTATTGGTGAATTGGGGAATGGGAACAGAGTTGGGGAACTGGAGAAGGGGAATAGCTAAGTTGTTCTCCTTCAATCTTATTTGTGGAGGGAGCAGCTAGCTCAGCTCCAAGTCCAGTTGCCATCAGGCCGCCCGTTGGCAGGCAGCTCACGGCCG
>NW_017731586.1:1043773-1084993 GCF_001890085.2 Hipposideros armiger
AAGAACAAAAAAAAAAAGACAGCAACTTGTCTGTTCCCCTTCCCCCAATTCCTCAGCACTGTTCCCATCCCCCAAATTCCCCAATTAAAAACAAAATCTTTTAAAAAAATAAATAAATAAATAAACAAACAAACGAAAGAATGAACAACATAACATACTCATTCCAGGCCTGACCAAGGATAATGTTGGTTCTTAAGAAATAATTTTAAAATCTCGAGATTCTCAAACTGTAGAACACTAATTTCCAAGAGTCACTGTCTCCCAGTTCACTCATGTGCCCTTCTCTTGTAAGTAAATTTCATTATGTGTATTTACTTATGTATTAGAGGGTCCACATGTTTTTCTATTAAACTCTACTAAAGAGAAGACAGAGGGAAAGTCTGGTTCCCCTTACACAACATATTAAACAATTTGCTCTGCAAATAACTCTCAGCAGGATCAAACTGATAAGCACATCACTCTAATGACTGTTTAAAACAGTTATAGAAATTTAAATCAACCAACCTCCAGCAGCAGCAAGTACTATCCTCGGCCCTTTATAATGTGTGGTTATATAATCCACTAAGTCCTTACGATTTATAGATCTGTAAATGGGGTAAGAAAAGCCATAGTAAAAGGAAATTAAAAAGCACAGATCTTCACATAATATCCCTGAAATTAGACACTTAAAGGTATGATAAGTTAAATGCAGTCAGAAAAGGGGTATTGGCAAGAAGTATCAAAGAATTTCAACTTTTTTATATCAAGAAAGAAGATACCATCATTTGTTTATTCCAGGAGTAGTTAGGACCCCAGACACCTGGGAGTTAGGTGGGGCTAAAGTGTAGCTAACTATGATTTCATTCAGATTATTGGGGGGGGTAGGGGGGATTACTTTTTGAAACACACTTTTTGAATGTGAATGTTAATTTTCACAACTCATAAATTTTTCTCAAAAAGAAAAAAATATGAGAATTACACCTACTTGATATTTTCAGTTGGCCCCAAAATTGTCCGTCCAAGTGCAGTATTTTGATAAGCTGTGGCATGAAGATAATCAAAAACAACTTCTTGTAAATTGGTTTCAACTTCCTGCATCTCTCTAAGGATTACTCCTCGTTCACGTTCAATCTCTGCTTCTCCCAATGTGCTGTTTTGTATTATATCAGCAAGAATTTCTACAGCTAATTCAAAATAAAACATAAGAAACACTAAGAATCTTAATTTTCACTATTAAAATCTAGTAAACTAACATCAGAAACCATGATACTGACCATCACTCAGTACTGGCTAAATGATTAAACTGGGAAGAAACAAATTTTTCTATATATTCGATATACCTAAACAGACAATATTAAAATTATAAAATACAAACCCTGTGGTATAAAAGAGCTTGGGAAAATTCCTAAATCTGCTAGAGGTCTCACAACACTTAATGATTCAACCTATAATCACTTTAAAAATGCCCCAGAAATATGCATATGTGTAAACTGTTGTATGAAAATTACAAAGTAGAAAATTATCGATATTCATCAGAATATCTAGGTATGCAGAGTCCATATCACCCAAGTATTTACTACCCAATTCCCACAGCAATGAGGCTGCTACAAAAAGAAGCCAAGAATCAGCATAATTTAAAATATTCCCCCAGTGAACCACTTACAGAATTAGTGTCCTCACAAATATCCTTCCCCACTTAATCCCCACGGCTATTCCCAACCATCTGGTCAATTGTTGGCTAAATTCTTACCATTACCACAGTCATTGATAAATGATCTTAAGAGCTGGAGCAGTTAACCTCTGAAGAAAAGGATAGGCACCCAAAGAGATACATGATTATCAAAGGATTAAAAGTGACCCTTGGGAAAAATTGATGAAATCCTCAAATATTTACACAAAAATGACCCTAATTTGCAAAAAGCCAAAATGAACTTAAGTGTTTCATGCTATTAACCAATCCCGATCAAAATTTCAATAGCATTTTTCATAGAAATAGAACAATCAATCCTAAAATTTGTATGGAATCACAAAAGACCCGAATAGCCAAAGCAATCTTGACAAAGAAGAAAAAAGTTGAAGGCACCATGCTTCCTGATTTCAAACTATATTACAAAGCTATAGTAATTAACAGTTTGGTATTGGCATAAAAACAGACACCATAGATCAATGGAACAAAAAAAGAGGGCCCAGAAGTAAACCCACGCTTATATGGTCAATGAATCTAAGACAAAGGAGCCAAGACTATACAACAGAGAAAGGACAGTCTACCTTACACTATACACAAAAATCAACTCAACATGGATTAAAGACTTAAACATAAGACTAAAAATCACGAAACTCCTAGAAGAAAACACAGGCAGTAAGCACCTTCACATAGGTCTTGGCGATGATTTTTTTTAATCTGACACCAAAAGCAAAACCAAAAACAAGTGGGACTGCCTAAAACTAAAAAGCTTCCGCACAAAAAAGGAAATCATCAACAAAAGGCAACCTAGTGAATCAGAGAAAATATCTGCAAATCATATCTGATGAGGAGCTAATACCCAAAATATATAAAGAAGTCATACAACTCAATAGTAGAAAAACAATCCAATTAAAACCTGAACTGAGGATCTGAATACACACTTTTCCAAAGACAGATGGCCAACAGGTACATGAAAAGGTGCTC
Organism: Hipposideros armiger; assembly: GCF_001890085.2. Taxonomy (NCBI): domain Eukaryota; kingdom Metazoa; phylum Chordata; class Mammalia; order Chiroptera; family Hipposideridae; genus Hipposideros; species Hipposideros armiger. The sequence continues at coordinate 1,046,421 of NW_017731586.1, forward strand.
AGCATCACTAACCATCAGGGAAATGTAAATCAAAACCACAATGAGAAATCACCTCCCACCTATCAGAATGACTACTATCAAAAAGACAGGAAGTAAAAAAAAGAAAAAAAGATAAGAAAAAACGAGTGTTGGAGAGAATATGAAGAGGATCCTCGTGCACTGTTGGTAGGAATGTAAATTGGTGCAGCCACTATGGAAAACAGTATGGAGGTTCTTCAGAATATTAAAAACAACTATCATATGACCCAGCAATTCCACTTCTGGGTATTTATCCAATGAAAAAAAAACAAAACACTAACTCAAAAAGGTATATGCACCCCCATGTTCATTGCTGCATTATTTACGATAGCCAAGATATGGAAACAACCTAAGTGTCAATTGATGAATGAATGAATGGTGGCATATATATATTCAATGGAATATTATTCAGCCATGAAAAGAATGAAATCTTGCCATTTGCAACATGGATGGACCTAGAGGGTATTATGCTAAGTGAAATAAGTCAGACAGAGAAAGACAAATACCATGTGATCTCTCTTATATGTGGAATCCCCCCACCCCACCTCAAAAAACAACCCAAGCTCATACAGAGAAAGCAGACTGGTGGTTGCCAGAGGTAGGGGGTGGGAGAAATGAGTGAGCTATTTTGTTTTTGTTTTTAGTTTGAATTAAAAAAAAACAAATTAATGGGGTCAGCCGAGTGGCTCAGTTGGTTAAGAGCTCACTCAAGGGTGCGAGCTCTGAGCAACAGGGTCACCAGTTCAATTCCCACATGGGCCCGAGCTGAGCTGCTGCTGAGCTGCCAATAAATAGCAGGATGGCTCAGCTAAAAAACAAAAAACAGAAAGAAAAAGAAAAAAACACACAAATAAATGGAAAGGGAGTTAAGAAAGAAGCGCAATATAGGATGAGGAACTAAGATGTGCAAATACAAGAAGCAAGCAAGTTTTGTTCAAAAAACAAAGCCCTGCAGTCAATAGGTATAAATCCTATTTAGGTTTATAAAAATAAAAAATTCAGATAACAGGGCAAAGTGAGGGAAAAAACAGGAGGCAGTAACAAATAAATATAAACAAAAGTGTTTCACTACACAGGTATGGCTTTGGAGGACGTATTTTTGAATCAAGCGTTAGAGCCTGATTTGCACAAATCCTGCAGCCTACAAATATTTGATATCATTGTCATGCTGGGAGAAACAAAATAAAAATAGGTGCCTCCTCACCCAGAATTTGGTTCACTTTTTTTTCACATTCTGGGGGTCACCCTTTCACAACAGACATAATAAAAGCAGTACTAAATTATTTCTTAACTCTTGTGAAAATTGTGTATCTGCAGTAAAAATAACAATACCTCTTGGCAAATCTTTAGAGAACGCTTTGGCATAATATACAGTTTGTTCTCTGGAGGTGTAGGCATTGAGGTGAGCACCCATGTTTTCAATCTCAAGTTCCAGGTCTAACTGGGATCTCTTTTTGGTGCCCTGAAATAAAAGGAAAAAAATTATGATACCTTCCTTTATCCCTCATTTGTTTTAAACACTTCAGACAATGAGTATGAGGACATAAGTCTATGTCAGTTTCATGCAAGGACCAAATTTGGTACATCAGGGTTCAGAAATCATGGTATACTTTCGGATGACCCCAATGTCACAAGAGAAAATACTTGTTTCAACTATACAGAGCAATTATCAGTAATACTTCAGAGAATTATTCTGGGGGAAAAGATTTTAAAATAATAAAAATAAAACATGCTATATATTGAAGTAGTTCTCTTTGCCTTAGCATGAGGTTTTGTGGTTACTGTCTTTTAAAAAATGCTTTATAAAATAGGTCTTACAACTTGCCTTGAAAGCCATGTGCTCCAGAAAGTGAGCTGTTCCATTATTCTTCTCATTTTCATATCGACTTCCAGCATCAATCCAGAGCCCAACCTTAATGCAACCAAGGAACAAGTAAAGCATCATTTTCTTTCTTTTGAAAGTATGCTAGTGGGGGGGAGGGGCAGGCTCCTTCCTTATTTCTGACAAATGGCTTTCTAGTCTTAACACTAAAGTTTTCTTGACTTGAGCAGAATGACAGTACATTCCTATGAACTATGAGATTTAAAAATTTTGGGCATCAAGCCCTGCTGGATGCTATAAATATCTAATGACCAGCTTTGCCGAGGACCCAGATTCTTAGTCCAACTTGCACTACAGCCATTAACAACTACAGTATAAAAAACATCAGAGATTGTCAGAAAATCTAGGTTCAAATTCTGGCTCGGTCATGTATTAGCTGTGTAACCTTGGCCAGAACCATTTAACTTCTCTGAACTTGTTCCTCAACTGTAAAATGGATGTGATGGTACCTACTACAAAGATGTTTTAAATATCAAATAAGACAATATATGTAAAAACAGCTGGCACAGAGTAGCCCAGGAAATATACCTCTTTCATTACTATCGACACTATCAACAATAAATAACATAGAGGCTACAAGAATCAGATGTAGACACTTAAACAGGGTACATGTACCCGGCGTCACTGGAAGATTCACAAGAGAAAGTTACCTGTCAAGGCAAAATAACTGCCACTATTTTTCCACCAGCAGCCAAGTAAGAAGCTTAGATTAAAACCAACAATGTCATCTCTTCTCATGAGCAGTCACTCAAACAGCGGTTGCCTGAATCACTTACCGTGCATGTTGAGAGCCCAGAATCTTCAGAGGCCACTCTAAGTCCGTTCTCCAGACGAGTTACTCGTGTTTCAGGAACATTCAGAACAACTTGGGCAGCAGCCTGAGTACTTCTCAATCTGTTCCCTCCAAAATATAATGACTGGTTGGGGGTGGAGGGAGGAAACACACATCATTATTCTGATAGTCAGAGTTGATTAAAAAAAACAAATCTATCTCAAAGAGACTCTCTATAAAATACTCTTTCCTCCCTTACTTCTGTTCCACTGTAATCCACCCCTTTACCTGGCCTAAGAACCTTCCCTCCTTCCTTAACCAAGCACTCTCCTAAAGAAACATACCTTACACGCATGCCCTTCCTTAGGGAAAAGGAGCAGTTCTTATCGTTATTCAGAGAGAAACGACTTTTATTTCAATACCTCTCCTAGAAATGTTTAATCTTCATTACAGGCGGAACAAATGTGGGGTGGGGGCAGAGCCAAGAAAGGGAGAAAAATATAAAAATACCTATATATAACACAGAAGTGAGATCGATGTTCACTGTTGGAGAAAAGCAAAATGTTTGGGGAAAGGTAGAAAAAGAGAAGGGTAGATGTTCAAGATACAGTCTGGCTGATGACTTGTTGACTATGGACTATCTGCCTGTCCGCAGTTTTTCTTTTCCTTTATACATAAAAGTCCCACATACGCTGGAGAAAACTAAAGGCTCTCATGAGAAAAATCCATATACAGACAACATTTTAACTACCCCGGCGTTCGCAGCAAGCCCAGCTGAGTATGAAGAAGTTCAGTCTCAGGCAAAAACAGTAACCATCTCACTTTTTAATTTCCCCCAATTTGCAACCACTGTTTTTAGTAATCAACCCGCTCTCTCTGTAATGACTCCTCAGTAGCTGTGGGGAGAGGGGACGCTAACCAGGGTCATCCCACACGTCACTGGCACGTCACGCGCAGCGGGTGACCAAAGCCAGCCCAGCGCCGGCGGGAGTTAAGCGTCCCAGGCCGCGTAGTGCTCCGCGGGCCCCAGTCCAGAAGGCCAGACCCACTGGTGGGATGTGCGGCGCCGACGCCAGCGGTTGAGCCGGGCGCCCGTGCCTCCAGTTCGTCGGGCGGGGACCGGCCCGCTCACGGGCTGCACCCAGGGAAGTGGAAGGAAGCTCACCCGTCCGGCAGCGCATCCGACCAAGAACCTCTCGGCGAAACCCCAGAGCCGCCTCCGCGACGCGGGAAACAGCACCGCTCGGGCCGCCGCCGCCATCTCTGCAGGGCACAGAGTGGAGGATGTGCTTCCGGGGTCGTGACCTGGTCCCAGAGGAGAAAACGGACACCACCTTGTGGCCATGATGGGAATGACACTCCTCCAAGCCGTTGTGGACCTGAGCGTGGTTCTGAGCGGTCTACCCCAAACATAATAATACGCATAAAGGAGACTGTAGAAGCCTCTGTATCGTCAGTTACTTCGATCGCCTGTGGCGCGCAAGGAACAAATGTGGAGGCGTTAAAGGTAACCTGGTACAACGTAGTATCCCATTGGCTGAAATGGATTAGAAAAACGGAATAGGATCCATAACTGACTGTCCTTAAAGAAAGCATCTAATGGGAGGAACTGGCGTAGTGAGGGGAGGGAAGGATGTATCAGTGTCGACCCCTATTCACTCTTCAACCCTTTACGGTCTGGCTTACTTCATTCCTTAGAAATGGCGCTTGGTGAGGCCACTAATTCCTGAAAGATGGACTTTACAGACCTTATCTTATAGTCCTATTGGCAGAATTTGACATGGTAGATCTCTTTGAAATTTTCTTATCTCAATGTATCTTAGAGCTTCGCCTTCTTATAGTACCTTCTTCTTCACCTTCTCGGGCAGCTCTTTATTCACAGCTCACTTAATGAAACTAAAAATAGCAAGCACTGTTCTAACTGTGCTATCCTTATGCTCATTTTACAGATGTGGAAACAGGTAAAATGACTTGCCTTAGGTCATGGTGCTGATAACATGCTGTCTGGCTCCATAGCCTGTGCTCCTAAGCACCACACGAGATTGTCCTAAAATTTGGTGTCACCAGAATTCTGGACTGGGCCTCTTCTCCTACTGCACACTGTCCCTGAAAGTTTTCACCCGAGGAGTTCCCTGTCGACCCAACCAGCCTTTTCTCTTGAGCTCCATGCTCACTTAACGATTCAATTATTAGACAACTATCCTTGAATATCCCATTGGTACCTCAATATCAACTTGTCCAAAATGCAATTCACTGTCTTGCCCCTAAGTCTCTTCCTGTGTATCCAATGCAAAACAACCAGTGGTACCTCTGTTCACCCAGACATCCAAACCAAAAACCTGGATTTAATTCTCAAGTCAAAGTCAAAATCAAAACCCCAATGAGATATTTCACTTCCAGTAGGATGGCTAAATTAAAAAAGATATACAATAACAAGTATTGGTGGGGGGTGTGGGAAAATGGAACCCTCATGCACTGCTGGGGGGAGTGTAAAGTGGTACAGCCACTTTGGAAAACAGTGTGGTGGATCTGCAAAAAGTTAAACATAGAGTTACCATTTAACCCAGCAATTCCTCTTCAAGGCATATAACCAAGGGGAAAAAAAAAACCACATATGTCTACGTGTATACTAATAAGTCATAATAGCCAAAAGTTGGAAATAACCTACCTGTTCATCAACTGATGAATGGATAAGTAAAATTTGGTATATCCATACAACAGAATATTATTCAGCAATAAAATGAAGGACTGATACATGATACAATATGGGTGAAACTTGAAAACACTATGTTACATGAAAGAAGCCAGTATATTCACTGATATATGAAAGATCACATAAACTATGATTCCGTTTATATGAAATGTCTAGAATAGGCAAATCTATAGAGAAACAAAGTAGATTAGTGGTTGTCTAGTGTTGGGGGATATGAAAGGGTTGGAGGTTAATAGCTAATGGGTATGGGGTTTCTTTTTTGAGGTGATTAAAATGTTCTAAAATTAGTGATAATAGTGGCACACCTCTATGAATAGATTGAGAGCCATTGAACAGTATACTTTAAGCATGTGAATTATATAGCATGTGAATTATATCTCAATAAACTTTTACCAATTATTGCACAAAGTGTTTGAATAGATAGTTCTACAAAAAAGATATACAAGTGGCCAATAAACACATGAAAAAATGCTCAACATCATTAGCCATCAGGAAAATGTAAATCAAAGCAATTCTATGGTACTATTTCACACACATTAAGATGGCTATACTGAAAAAGACAGACAATAACAAGTGTTGACGAGAACAAATGTGGAGAAATTGCAACCCTCAACATTGCTGGTGGGAATGTAAATGGTGCAACTGCTGAAGAAAACAGTTTGGCAGTTTCTCACAAAGTTAAACATAGAGTTAACATCTGACTCAGCAATTCCACTCCTAGGTATATACCCAAGAAATGAAAACATATGTCCACACAAAAAAAGTATACACAAATGTTTATAATAGCATTATTCATAATAGCCTAAAAGTGAAAACAACACAAATGCCCATTAACTGATGAATAGACAGACAAAATGTGGCATATATGTACATTGGAATATTATTCAGCAACAAAATGGAATGAAATATTGATAAATGTGACAACATGGATGAATTTTGAAAACATTATGCCATGAGTGAAGCCAGTCACAAAAGGCCACATATTGTATGTTCCATTTATATGAAATGTCCAGAATAGGAAATCCATAAGCGACATAAAGTAGATTTGTGGTTGCTAGACACTCAGAGCAGGGAGAAATGGGGAATGACTGCCAATGAATATGGGGTTTTTTTAGGGGTAATGAAAATTTTCTGGAGTTAAATAGTGGTATATATTAGTATATTTTATGAATATACTAAAAACCATTGAATATTACATTTTAAAAAGGTAAATTTTATGGTATATAAATTATGTCTCAAATTTCTAAAAATATCCCAAATCCCCCATCCAAAAATTGTCACCATTAACATTAAGGTAACATTCCAGATATCTTTCTCTGCGTGTATATGATTAGCAAGGTAGACTGGCTGGATGGATGGCCTATATTGATTGAATACTCAGTCAATACTCTTTAATAAAAAGAATGGGATAATACAATAGATGCTATGTTTATTGAAAAGTATCTGGATATCTACCTTTTGTCCCCATTTCTCATCCTTTTCTACTCTGTTCTGTGCTTTAGAGGGCTGACTTGCATAAATTGTTTGATTTATTAGGTTTCTAGTTGGGTTTAGCCAATGAAAGTCACCACAGGACGCAGCAACCTGGAGCAGTGAGGTAGGTGCATTTATGCGTCAGCTTCCTCCATGGGCGCTGATGATGCATCTCTCATCAAAGGCCCAGCCCTCTTCATATTCTTCTTCAGTTATCCTCTGTGTTCTAGTGGCCTTTCCTTTCTCTTTTACCTTTGAGACTAAGTGGATACAGGTCTCTGCTATTGCTAGTTCTGGAATACTGTACTTCCCTTGTTGGTTTCTCTAAAACCCTGCCCCTACATTTGTAAATTTTAAAGCTTCTTCAAATTACCCCATTTGAATATGCCAGCAATTAGACTGATACAAAGTTTTAAATTTATGTTAATCAGTATTAGTACAAATCGGCCATACATTTAATATTTATTAAGTTGTATTAGGATTAAAACTGATTTGATAGTATTATTATCAGTCAGTAATTAATTAATTTATTTATTTATTTATTTATTTTTAGCTAAGCCATCCTGCCATCTGTTGGCAGCTCAGCGGCAGCCCAGCTCAGGCCGGGCATCGAACCGCTGTTGCTCAGAGCTCACACTAGTCAGTATTTAATTTTAATTTAGCAGAAGAAATAAGAAACTAAAGTGAAACTGAAGGAATTGTTGAACTTCAAATATTTTCTACCCACAAGAGATTATTTCCCCAAAGGTACTTTTTTTTTTTTTTAAGATTTTATTGGGGAATTCGGGGAGGGGAACAGTATTGGGAAATTGGGGGAGGGGAACAGCCAACTTGTCCTTCAATCTTAGTTGTGGAGGGCACAGCAAGCTCAGCTCCAAGTCCAGTCGCACTGCTCAGCTCAAGGTGCTGTATTCCATTAGTTGCCGGTGGGCATAGCCACCATCCCATGTGGGAGTCGAACCTGGCAGCCTTGTTGTTAAGAGCATGAACCTATCCCCTGAGTTATCCCCTGAGCCACCCGGGCAGCAGCTCAGCTCAAGGTGCCGAGTTCAGTCTTTATTTGCAGGCGGGCATAACCCACCATCTTGAACAGGCAACCTTGTTGTTAGAAGCACGTGCTCTCACCAGCTGAGCCATGCAGCCACCTGTTGGCAGCTCAGCGGCAACTCAGCTTGGGCGCAGCTCGCTGGACCATGTGGGAATTGAACCGGCGACCCTGTTGCTCAGAGCTTGCACTCTTGAGCAAGCTCTTAACCAGGTGAGCCACTTGGCCAGCCCCCAAAAATACTTCTTTAGAGGTCAAGAGCTATTGTTTAAATTGAAATATTTATTTTTTTTAAATCCTCTCTAAAGATTTTTAAATACATGTTTAATTTAAACAGGTTCTTTTTTTTTTTTTTAAGCTGAGCCATCCTTCCACATGTTGGCAGCTCAGTGTCAGCCCAGCTCGGGCCGGGCATTGAACCGCTGTTGCTCAGAGCTCACACTCTTGAGCGAGCTCTTAACCAACTGAGCCACTCGGCCAGCCCTCAGTTTAAACAGTAGCTCTTGACTCTCAGCTTTGAAAGATAAATACATTTGAAATCTTACAGTTCCTCTGACCTCATTCTTTCATCTCCTGATTTTTGTTATTTATATTATTATTATTATTATTATTATTACATTACTCAAATTTATCCCATTCATATTCTGTTCTATAACCATCATTCCCATAATTGTTTGGTACTGGCCATACTATTTAAATAGGTCAGTGTTTATCACCAATCCTTTTATGTGGCTTTTCTATTACTTACTGCTTTATATTGATTAATCTTTTAATTGATTTAATTTCATTGTCAAAAGTTATTGCAATTTTTATTGTTTTAAAATTTGCATCATGGATGTTATATTCTTTTAATTTTTTCATGTTTGACAATGTCTGATTTTACCTTTATACTTGAATAATATTTTTCCTGGGCCTAATATTCTCAAATCACATTTTTGTTTTCTCAGAATTTTATAAACATGGCTCCATTATTTTTTTAAGTTGAATATTGTTTTGGAGAGGTCTTATTTTTTTACCACCCTTAAATATGGCTTACTTTATCTGTTTGGTTACCTAAAAAAAGATTTTATTCTTGAAGTTTAATAGCTTAGATAGGGATATATCTTACTGTTAAGTAATTTTTGTGTTGAGTGATTTTTTTGTTTTAAAGATTTTATTGGGGAATTGGGTGAGGGGAACAGTGTTGGGGAATTGGGGAAGGGGAACAGACAAGTTGCTGTCCTTTGGTTCTTCAATCTAGTTGTGAAGGACAGCACTTCACTGGCCCATGTTGGTATTATTATTGCACTCTTCCCGGCTGAGGCAGTTTCTCGCCGACCGTTGAATGGCTGCTCACAGCAGCTCACGAAAGCTCATGCCAGCTCACGCCAGGTGCCAGCCAGCCCTACTGTAGCCTACGCCGTCGCCAGCGACTCACGGCAGACCAGTTCCAGGTCGAGCCATTGTTCACCATCTCAGCTGTAGAGGGCACAGTGTCACTAGCCTTCATGTGGGATCTGAACCGGGGCTCTGCTGCTCAGAGCTGGCGTCCCAAGCCAATTCAACCAACGTGCCACTCGGCCGGCCCTTGAGTGATTTTATTTTAATCAAAATTTCAATGAACGCAATATGTTTTTTTGATCTGTAGATTTACGTCTTCCTTTACTTTAGGAAAATTCTCTTTGAATACATCTTTGGTCATTCCACTCAATGGGTTTATATTCAGAAATAGCAGTTATCTTATGCTGAATTACTTTGTCTTAAATATTTATTAGCATCTCTCTAATTTCTTGAAGCTTTGTCATTTTCACCTGCATCTTTTGTGATTACCTCAAACCAGAAATAGACCCACATAAAGCTGCCCAACTAATTTTTAGTACAGATGAAAAAGTTATTCATACCTTATACAGAAATTACTGTATTTCCCCATGTATAAGACTCTCCCATGTGTAAGACGCACCTTAATTTTGGGGCCTGAAATTTGAAAAAAATGTATTACATAAAGTTATTGAACATACATTCAGCAGCACGATTTCCATTCACTTTTGCAAACTAGATCACTTTTAATTTGAATTCAGCACTGTATGAAAATCTTTTCTGAGCCATTTCTGGTCAGAACGTGGCAAAACATAACCTACCGTAATATACTGGTAACAAGTGCGAAACAATGAGCGCAAAGACAACAAGCGTGAAAAAGCGGGAAATGCAAGTAAAAAAATCTACAACCACTGTATAAGACGCACCCAGTTTTTAGACTCCAAATTTTTCGAAAAAGTGTGCATTTTATACATGGGGAAATACAGTAATTCAAAATGAATTGCATAGACTTACATGTAACACTACAACTTTTAGAAAACACACTGGATAAAATCGTTGATTGTAGAGTTACACAAAGAATGTTTAGACTTGACACCAAAAGCATAAACCATAAAAGAAAAACTGATAAACTGGACTTTATAAAAATTGAAAACTTTTGTCAAAGACACTGTTAGAGGATGAAAAGACATACTACAAGGGTGGTGGGGAGAGGTTAAGTAAAGTAAAAGAGGGTCAAATATATGGTGACAGAAGGAGACTAGACTTTGGATGGTGAGCACACAGTGTAATATACAGATGATGTATTAAAGAATTGTACACTCAAAACTTCTATAATCTTATTAACGAATGTCACCCCAATAAACTTAATTTAAAAGAAAAGACAAGCTACAGACTAGGAGAAAATATTTGCAAACCAGACATGTAAAAAACAACTTGTGTCTAGAATATATAAAAAAATACCCTCTCAAAACAGTAAAAAACAATCCAAAAATTGGCAAAAGACATGAACAGGCATTTCTTTTTTTTTAAATAACTGAGCCATCCTGCCACCTGTTGGCAGCTCAGTGGCAGCTCAGCTTGGGCTGGGAATCGAACCGCTGTTGCTCAGAGCTCGCACTGTTGAGCGAACTCTTAACCAATTGAGCCACTTGGCCGGCCCATGAACAGGTATTTCACTGAAGAAGAAATACAGATGAAATAAGGACATGAAAACATATTCAACACCATTAGAGAAGTGCAAATTAAAATCACGAGATATCACTACATTTAGAGCAGAGTGGCTCAAGTAAAAAATAGCAATAGCACCAATGTTGGCAAGGATGAAGAGGAACAAGACCTCTCCCACGTTGCTGGTGGGAATGTAAAATTTCAGAGTGGTTCAGTCACTGTGGAAAATTGTTTAGCAGGTTTTTAAAAAATAATAAAATTAAATATGCAGCATTGTACTCTTGGGCATTTATCCCAGAGAGATGAAAACACCTACATGAATATTAATAACAACTTTATTCGTAATAGCCCAAAACTGGAAATAACCCAAATATCCATCAAAAGGTAAATGGTTAATCAGTAGTACATCCGTACTATGGAATGTTACTCAGCACTAAAAAGGAATGAACTCTTGATAAAGGCAACAACATGGATGGGCCTCAAGAGAATTATGCCCATCTTAAAAGGTTGTATAGTATGATTCCATTTATATAACATTCATGAAATGGCAAAAATATAGAGATGGAGAAGAGATTAGTGATAGCCAGGGGTTGATGTGGAGAGAGGAGGGGTCAGGGACAAGAGGGAGGTGAGAGGCTTTAAGAGGGTACCATGAGAAATCCTTGGGGTGATGGAATTATTCTCTATCTTGAATATGGCGATGGTCACACGAATCTACACGTGATAAAATTTTCTAAAATTAAACACACAAATGGATCCACGGTAAACTGACAAAATAGGAAGATCAGTAAATTATGTCAATTTCCTTGTGATATTGTATTATAGTTGTGCAAGATGTTACCACTGGGGCAAAATAGATGAAGAGTACATAAGATCTCTCTATTATTTCTTACAACTGCAGGTGAATCTACAATTATCTCAAAATAAAAAGTTGAATTAAAAGAAAAAATGAGGGCCAGCTGAGTGGCGCATTGGTTAGGAGTTGGCTTGGGATGCCAGCTCTGAGCAGCAGGGCCCCAGTTCAGATCCCACTTTAGGGCCAATGACACTGCGCCCTCTACAGCTAAGATGGTGAACAACAGCTCGACCTGGAGCTGGGCTGCCATGAGTTGCCTGCACTGGCATAGGCTGCAGTGGGGCTGGCCCGCAGCTGGCGTGAGGTTTTTTGAGCTGCTGTGAGCTGATGTGAGCCGCCGTCCAACGGTCGGCGAGCGACTGACTCAACTGGGAAGAGCACAATGATAATACTAACATGAGCCAGTGAAGCAACATCCTCCACAACTAGACTGAAGAACCAAAGAACGGCAATTTGTCTGTTCCCCTTCCCTGATTCCCCAGCGCTGTTCCCCTCCCCCAATTCCCCAATAAAATCTTTAAAAAAAGAAAAGAAAAAATGAGGTCATAATTCCAAAAAAAAAATTTATTGTGAGAGAGGAAGGGTGTGTAAAGAGTACTACTTTCTACCTATTGACCATCATGTATCACTGCCATACACACAGACACATACACAGACACACAGACACACAGACACACACACACACACACACACACACACACACACACACACACCAGTCACAGAGATTCTTATACAAATTGAAATAGGAAGAGAAATTCACAATTGCTAATCTGACCATCACTAATAAGGTCATAAAGAGAACAGCAAATGAATTGGAGCAAAAAAAATCTGCGTGTTTCATAAAGCTTTCCTGATCCAGCTTTTTCGACAATGGCCCCCTGGTGATGCGGGAGCGATTAGTGTGCTATGAGATGTATAATGTGACAGTTTAAGTAGCTCCCTGCATCTGGCTGTGGTGCTGGCAGCCTTTGTGCCCAGTCTGGACTCATTGAAGTGCTTGGGCTTTATTTCTTTTTGTCTCTTGTCTCTTCATGGAGGTTATTCTGAGTGGGAAGGAGGCCCTGAGGTGAATGTATAATCACCATGGGAACGGAGGCCACAGCCAGTCCCTGGGAATGTGGCTCACGGCCCCACATGTCCATTGTCTTGGGTATAAGTTTCTTACAGGAGTAGATTGAACCTATTTTCAACATTTGCTGACTTATCTGGTATAAAAGAAAAGAACAGGAGATTCAGAAACTGTAGAGATGATGATTTTCCAATGAACTAACTTAGATTTCCATGGGAGAAGTTAGTCAAGTCAGTTTGAACATGTACCTATCTACCTGGGCCTCCTGTAAGCACCTTTCCCTTCTTACCTCTGGCCAATTTCATTGGGTAGAGCTCTATAATCCTGAAGTAGAAATTGAATGCTAAAGGTATTTTTTTTAATTCCTACTAAATCCATAAGCTGGCATAAAACTTTCTTCTATTATTAATCGCTTCTTAGTTTCAGTTTATGGTAGGCAAAATTCTAAGATAACCCCCAATGACCCATTCCCTTGTACAATCCCCTCCCTATGGAATCACATTCATGTGATTAGGTTATATTATATGAAGGGATATTTCAGACAGAATTAGAGTACCTAATCAATTGAGTTTAAGTTCATCAAATAACCCTGGGTGGACTTCATTGTATTGTCATAGAATTAACCCCTGGTATCCCAGAACATAAAAGCATTCACCAGACTCTACAAGAGCAAGAGAGGTTTATTGAAAGTCAGGCAGAGAGACAGAGTGCCATTTGGAACTGGCAAAAGTTTTGCCAGGACAGTCTGACAAATATGAGCTGCCAAGACAGAGGGATAAGAGAGATACTGGCAAAAGGAGTTTAGCCAGGGCAGAGTCCAATGGAGACAGCAGCTGCGGTGGGTTTTTGTTTAGCTCGAGTTTTATATTTTTCTAAGCAGGATGTAGGATGCCTTTCAGCTTGCAGGGGGGCTGCCATTACAATTGTCTTCTCCTGGAAACTGTCTTATTCTCATCTATAATGGATGTCAGTTTGTAGGGGGTTACTGTTGTGATTGGAAACCGTTCTGTTCCCATCTATGATGGATGTAAGGTGCTTGTCAGCCAGCAGGTGCAGTGCCAGCCAGGCAATTCAGAGCCAAGCAGTTAAAGAAGCTTGTTCCTACCAGCTCCTAAGCTTGCTCCTGTTAATTCTTTACTTGTCTCATCATTCATGTAATCAAGTGAACCCTTTAAAAGGGTCTGGAGGTAAAAGAGATTCTCCTGCTGGCCTTGAGAAAGCAAGTTATCAAGAGTTCTGTAGCCACAAGGAAATTAATTCTTCCAACCATGTGTACTTGGAAAAGAACCCCCAGCCTCAGATGAAACCCTGGCACTGACTGACACATTGATTACAGCCTGGTGAGACCCTGGAGTAGAGAGCTCAGATAAACCATGTTCCCACTCCTAACACAAGGAAACTGTGAGATAACAAATGCATGTTATCATAAGCCACTAAGTTTGTGTTGTTATGCAGCAATAGAGAACTAATACCCACTTTAATCTCCAAAAGTTTGGCTGACTGTTGCAGAGTGGCTGTTTTTGTTTTGTTTTGTTTTGTTTTTACCTTGCTTTATTGTCAGCCTCTTTTAGGATGCCCTACAACCAACAGGGATAGACAGAAAAAAAAAGCACCCCTTCGGGGCGGCTGGTTAGCTTAATTGGTTAGAGTGCAGTGCTCATAACACCAAGATTGCCTAAATGTAAACAAATAAAAATTTGAATTACAAAATTAAAAATGAAAGTTTTTTCCCTGAAAGTTTGTGCCAAAAAACATGGATGTGCTTATACACGGCAAAATGCAGTAGTTAAAGTTGGGTGGACTGAAGGAATCATGCAAGGACTGAGCCGATCTCCATGTGCTTTGAAACCAGCACAGGTCTGGGAACCAGCAGACCTGTGGGCCTGAGGGGTCCACTGGGTATTCTTCTCTGTTTGCCTTTCCCCCCATCCATTCTCTATCCCTCTCCACCTGTTCTGTGTCCCAAGGTAGGAGCTGAGCCTTCCTGACAGCGTCACCCAGACTCCCCACCTCTGATTTCTCCTGGGGTTTATCCAACAATAGCGCTGTTGGGGGTGAGGAGCGGGGTGGGGGGATCTCGGTCCTTCCTGCTTCCAAAGTTAAGTCCCAGCAGTGGCCATGCCTTCCTCTGGGTATGATGACGGCTCCCTCTGAGTTCCAGTCCCCCAGCGCTCACAGCCCTGTCTTCTGCCCTGGTCCTTCAGCCCCAGGGTAATGACAGCCCCACTGTTGGTCCCAGGGGCTTCCTCATCCTTGTTGGATCCCTTAACCTTGCTCCTGTCCCTGTAAATCATCTTGCCATTAAACTATCTTCAGTTAAACCCTTTGCATGGAATTCTGTCTTCTGCCAGGACGCTCACTGATGTAGGGTCCCTCTGAAACTGAGATTCTACCATTCTAAGGCTTGATAGCACGTTTCCCAACTGCTTTTTGAAATATAAAGAAATATAAGAAAATCTGGCTACAAAGGTGGTCAAACTATAACTGATCCCCTGAGCTTTGTTACAATAGTAATAAGGAAGTATTGAAAAGATGAAACACCTAAAAGCCCCCTTATTCTGCTGTGACTGCTTTGCCAGCATCAGCATTAGTGATTCAGCCTGGAATGTCTAATAAAAATATGCACAGGGTGAATGTCTCAATAGCTTCTGCCTAGAGGTTCTTTTTAATCACTGAAGTAACACATAGGAACTGAAAAAATAGACCAAGCAAATAAGACCAGAAGGATTTTATGGGAATTAAGCAGGATTCCACTTTACACATTCCTTATAATGTATATCAAGTGTTTCCAATGTGTCCATTTCTTGAATAGCTAGCTGTTCATTAGTGGGCTGCGAATTGCATTTCTTATATTTGTAGGTTGCCCTCCAAACAATTACGGTGAAAATAGAGGTACTTTTTTTCCCTATGATTAGTTGCTGAGCAATAGCCTGAAGTCTTCAGGGCATGGGACCGAATCTTTGTACTTTTGAGTTGTAAGGGAATCTGGTTTAAAGTAAAACACAATGACTGCAGATTGCTTTTGAAATTGGTGATTAGGATTTTCCTTCAGGGAGGATCAGGCTGCAATGTCTATGCACACAGTTTTTGCATTTAAACATTAGTTACCAAGAATTTTAAAAGACACACAAAAAGTAGGCCTGTCACTTTGTCTCAAATCAGTCTGCCTCTAAGATAGCAGGGCCTTTCTCAGGCATAAAAAGATAGTTTGAATGATTTAGAGGGAAGAAATCCTTTCCCTACCTTGAAATAAAGACAGAAGGGAATGACAAATAAAATGATTCATTTATTTGCAACAAATAAATGAAAATCCCTTTGGGAAAATACATGCACACATATGCATTTATGCACACATATAAACACACAAGGAATGCAGCCGCTGTCTCATCTACAACTCTATGTAGAGACTTTCCTTTAAAGTCAATATTTATACGAGACTAAATTTAATAGCATGTTTATTTTATTTAATTTTAGACAATTTACTTGTACTTACCGCACATCAAATCTTATATATGTATATTTTTCTTTAAAAATATTTTCATTTAGAATAGCATTGACATAGCAATAATGGAAAATAATGCCTTTAATTTTAATCATGTGAGGACACTGCATTCATGCATTATACTAACGTACTCCTTTCTAGTTGACTAGAGATATTATATTATCTTAAAGTATGCCAATGTTATGGCTTTGCACCTCAGAATGGTCATTTGTTCCTCTTCTACATTTGCATTTTGGGTCCCTTAACACTTAGTATTTGAGCTTTATTAGGTGTGGATGACCAACTCATTGCCAAGGGGTGGAGGTAGTAACATGGTTGCGTTTCTATGGAGAACTAGGCCCATTTATTATCATTATTGTATATACAATTAACAGTTACTTAGATTTCCTGGAAAACTGTAAATTCCCACATAAACTTTCTCTTTTAGTCCTTCCAATTATCTGGTGATGTGCTAATATGATCACCACCATCTTACAGATGAGGAAATTGAGGCTCTGAGAAGATCACCTAGCTTATAAGAAATCGAGGTGAGATGCTGAAAAGAACCCAGGGCTCCGACCAAATTCTATGTTTTATAGACTCCACTGTTCTAAGGTTTTATCTTCACAAGATGTCTGCCTAAGGAATTTCCCAGGACAGCATTGGCCTTGAATTTTATGATATTAAAGGCATGAGCTCATTTAATATAATGAAGAAAAACTTGTTCCAGGAGATTTTCCATAAGATATCTTTCCTGTTCTGCTTCAGAGGATTAATGTAGAAATGGGAATAGTCTTGAGTAGTACAGCACAACTTAGCGAGTCCTGGCATACTGGTTCTCAAACAAACGGTGTTATCTTTGGAATCAATAACACCATTTTCAATAACATCTAAGTGGCCTTCATTAAGTATACTATATACTTCTATCTTCCTTCCTTGAACTGTCTTAATAACCCACATAAATATCCTTTGAGGAAGATCTCATTGACCTCAGTTTACAGATGAATGCAAACCAATGTCACAAATAGGTGAAAGTAAATCTTTCTGGATGAGTCCTAAAGTAACAATCTGCAGAACCCTGAGCTCTGGAAGGCAAGAGAGATTTCGAGATAGTAAGCAGCCAGTATTCCAGAAGAAATAATGGCAATGGTTTTTATCAGAACACTGGTTAGAACCAATAGAAGAGGACTCTGATAGTGAAATGGTCACTGTTTGCTGTCGGTGACTTAAATGTACCTTCTGGGTTTAACTACTCAGGAAGCCTATCAGACTATGGACCATTTGTGGATTTGAAATTAAAACCGTGTATAACCTCCATTCCTCAAGAACTCCATCCAACAGAGCTGATCACCTAGTGTTGGGTCAGTTTTCTGTTCCCTGTTGGACAGTAAAATCTGCTCAGTGCTCACCCTGTTTCAGAGACTATGTCTTTCCTTAAAGTTGTTGTTATTAATGTTATCACAGCAATTACATAGGAATTCAAATAGGCACTTATTTAAAAAATAACAGCTAGTAAACTTTCCAGTAAAGATTTATTAAGTCATTCATTAACTTTTTGGACGCCTGTTCTGTGCCACGTGCCATGCTAGACCTTGGGATTCAAGGGTGGCATGGAGCCTGTTCTCAGGGGATTCACTCCAGTCAGGGAGACAGATGTCAAATAGTCAAATGCACAAATGTAAAACTGAGATTGTGGCCTGTGCAAAGGAGGAGAGGTGGACAGGGCCTTAAGTTCTCCCCGGATGGGAATTTGCCCTATTCGGGGAGGATGGGAAAGGCTTTTCTGAGGAAACGTCTGCCCGGCAGAGCAAGGAGAAGCATAGCAGGTGGTGATGCAGTCAGAGGGCTCAGCAAAAGCTGCTGGGAGGGAGCGGGCATAGGGAGGATGAGGCACTCACGGAACCCACTGCGTGCAGCCAGGAGTGAGGCTTGCAGGGTCTGTGAGCCAGGTAAGAAGCTTGTCTTCATCCTAAGAGATAGCAGACCCAAATTTGTGTTTTACAAGGAAACTGGCTGCTATGTGTACATCATGGATCGAAGCATGCTAGAGTGGGTACTGGTAGACCAGTGAGGTGACTATTGCAGTAGCCCATGGAAGACTAATTAGTCCACAAGAGGCTAATTCTAAACTGTGGCATCAAAAACTTTGTCTCTGAGGTGTCTTCCACCCCAGCTTGTTTAGGCACTGCTCTTTTCCTTTTTTTGTGTGTGAAATAAACATTTTTTTAATTAGTTTCAGCTGTACAACACAGTGCAATAGTTATACTTTTTACCCCTCGAAGTGACAACCCCCCTCCCCCAATCCGCCTCCCCACTCCCTCCCCCACCCATATCATACATCTCTATTACAATTCCCTTGACTCCACTCCTAAGTGAAATAAGTCAGTCAGACAAAGACAAATACCATATGATCTCACTTATATGCAGAATCTAAAAACTGAATGAATGAGCAAAGTTAACAGAAATAGTCTCAGAGATATAGAGTGAAAACTGATCTTTTCCTTTCTATATTTCCCTCTTCATTCAGACTTCCTCCCTGAGTCACTGATGCTCAGTATAATAGAGTGAATTAAGGAATAAAGGAATGGACGAAAGGTTAGTTATTATGCTGTCAGTCTGTTTGTGAGTAAAAATGTTAAACTTCAGAGCAACACCATATGCAAAGAACTGATGTTATTTACATTGATGCATTGTGTTTACTATCTCTCCTGCTCCTTGAATCACAGGATAATATATTTTCTGATAAATTTTGAAATTAGTTTCTTGAAATGTAACATGTTAAAAGTGGTCCTCTGAGTCAAAGGATTCCAAGTAGCCTCTGTTTTCTTTGTGTCATGTGCTGGGTAAGAACAAGTTCCAGAGAGCCTGCCTGGTTTGAATCAGCTTTTGTTTACCTCACAGGGCTGTTGGGAGAATTAAATAGGTTAAAACATCTTAAAGCACTTAGTACAGAAGCTGACACATAATCAGTGCCAGTAAGGGATGGTCATTACTATTATTAGTTCCCCCCCCAAACATTGTTTCCTAATAAGCACATATTATATACAGTTATTTTTATGATTAGCATTACAATGTTAACAGTGTTTATCTTTAGATGCTGGGATGGATGGTGATTTTATCTCCTTTATATTTTATAGTATTTGGCTAAGTTTCTAAAGTGAACTTGCATTATTTTATCATCTAAACTAGGTGTCGGCAAACTTTTGAGAGGGAAGAGCCGCCAGGGGTCAGCAAACTGCGGCTCATGAGTGTGTGGCTCTGAAGTAAAATTGAAAATGAAAATAAAACTATCATAGTTTCATTTATAAAATTTTTAAAGGATATTTTTCACATAATGGTGATTATGTAAAAATATATTTATGGCTCTCGAGTAATTTTTAAATTGTTGTGAGGGACAGGATTGGCTCTTCCAGGGGTCGGCAAACTTTTGAGATGGAATGTACCCAGAGAGCCTCATGTGGCTCGGGAGTCGCAGTTTGCCAACCCCTGATCTAAAGGATTCATTTTTATTGTCTTCTTTGAACTTAGATTATTGCCAACAGGCAGGTATAAGAGTTAAAAAAGCAACTCCTCGTAACAACACACAGTGCTTGCATTTCTCCAGATGCCTCACCAGGAAGAATGGGTAACCAAGCCCAGTGACTTGCTGGGTGTGAGTTGCATGTACCTCAAGGACAGTGTTGACAAAACAGTACCAGCTATGTCTGCTTCTTATTACTGTTTAGCTCCCAAATATAGTCAACAACCAACTGACAGCTGTGTTTAAGAATTTGAGATATTAATCTACCATCTAAACTGAAACTCTGTTTTCAGTGAACCATTAATGCTAAGAGCAGCTAAAGTGTCCAGCTCTTTAATATACAAACACTTCAGGTTCAAGCTCCACAGAAGCAAGGATTTGCCTACACCCCCAGGGGATTTTAATCCTGATATTTGTGTGTGTCATTACAGTTTGCAAGATCAAAAGGTCAAAGGCTGAATCAGATTCTATACACTTCAGTGTACCCCTCAGTTAAAGCCTTCAGCAGGATAGTTGCAGCATCCTGATATGTCTATCAATATGTCAACCAATACAAACAGGCAGGACGAATGAATAGCATTCAGGAATGAGGTCTGATAACTGGGTTGGGACAAGCATTTGAAGAACAGGTACTGGGAGAAAGGCGTAGTCCAGGGCAGGACATGCTATACAAGCCAGGTGAAGGAAACTCTAGCTCCAAGTTACTAGAACATCCCAACTGGTGAGGGAAAAGGCCTAGAATTCCAGAACAGGTGATACTTGGGAATCCAAGCAGTGGGATGAGGGAGGCTTGTTAGCTGGTGGTAGGACCACTTGATTGGACTAGCTTCATGAGAAGGACTGTTGTCCTGGGTCCTCCTTTAGCAGGAAGGACTGTGGGAGCTGGGACGTTTGACAAGAGGGTCCCAAAGAGAGGGTTGTAGTACTGACAGAGTACCAAGGCTCAAGCCCATGGGAACTGGGCAGAGGTCCCAATCTCAAGCAGAAGCAGGGGGCAAGACAAAACAGAAGCTGGGATGGGTTGACCTTGAGGTCAGGATTGGCCTGAACACCAGCCCAGAGCTGAGCCATCCAGTGGGGAGTGGGAACTGCAGCAGTGTGAGGTGGCATCAGACTTGTGGGGGAAGAGGAATCAAGTAGTTGGGATGAGGTAGTACCTCTTGTTAATAAAAATAGCAACCGCTTGCTGAGCGCTTACTAGGTGTCAAACACTGTGCTGGGACTTGGAATACATTGTTATTAACTCAAAACACCCTTATAAGATGGGTAGAATTATTTGTCTCATAAATAAAGAAATGGGGCTCAGAGGATAAGGGATAGCCCAGAGTCATAGAGTTAAGAAGAGGCAAGCTGAGATCTGCCTGACTCCCAAACCCAGGATCGTTTTACTATTCCATGAACATATCCCTTACTGTATACAAGCATAGTTCAAGTTTTTGGTTTTAGGGGCAACATCATACAAGCAACTGTTGACCTTAAACAAATGTGCCAGTTATTTTACCAGCAAAATGAATTTCTTCAGGAATAGCAGAGGAATTGCGATTTGGGACAAGCAAATTATGGTGAACCATAGGCGAGTTGGGGAAGAGGGGGAGGGGCTTGCCTTTACAGGGGAAAGGAAGAAGATGGGAGGGGACATTTCAAGAGTTGAGGGTGGTGCTAGCTTCTCACTGGCCTAGTGTGGTGATTTCTCACTGGCTGGGCTGTTGCTAAGCAAGGAGGAGTTCTTCCTTCCCCCTGCTGGGTTTTGTGAAGGAAGCTTTTTCCTGTTGGGGAATGTGAGGTATGGCCAGGGGTAGTGCATGAGAGCTCCCCTCTCAAGGCTTCCTGACTCATGTATATATTAACCTGATAATACACTTTATTTTTTATTACTATAATAGTTTTAGGTGTACAAAACAACATAGTGATTAGACATTTATATACCTTACAAAGTGATAACCCAAGTAAGTCTTTTACCCATCTGACACTGTACATAGTTAATACAGTATTATTGACTATATTCTCTATGCTGTACATTATATCCCATGACTATTTTTTTAAATTATAGTTGACATTCAATATTATTTTATATTAGCTTCAGGTGTATAGCATAGTGGTTAGACATTTATGTAATTTATGAAGTGATCCTCCCAATAAGTCTACTACCCATCTAACACTATACAGTTTTTACAGCATTATTGACTATATTCCACATACTGCACTCTACATCCCCATAGCTCTCCTGTAACTATGAGTTTGTACTTCTTAATTCGTTCACCTTGCTCACCTAGACACCCAACCCTCGCCCCCCTAGTAACAATCAGTTTACTTTTTGTATCTATGGGTCTGTTTCTGTTTTGTTTGTTTATTTTGTTCTTTAGATTTCACATATAAATGAGGTCATACAGTATTTGTGTTTCTCAGTCTGACTTATTTCACTTAGTATAATACACTCTAGGTAGATCCATGTTGTTGCAAATGATAAGATTTCATTATTTTTATGACAGAGTAATTTTCCATTGTATAAATGTACCACAATTTCTTTATCCAATTCTCTATTGATGGGCATTTCGGTTGTTACCATATCTTGGCTATTGTAAATAGCACTGTAGTGAACGTAGGGGTGCATATATCTTTTCAAATTAGTGTTTTGGGTTTCCCTGAATGAATACCCAGGAGTGAAAATGCTGGGTCATAAGGTAGTTCTATTTTTAATGTTTTGAGGAACCTCCATACTGATTTCCATAATGGTCACACCAATTTGCAATCTGACCAACAGTGCACAAGGGTTCCCTTTTTCCACATCCTCGCCAATACTTGTTTGCTGATTTATTGATGATAGCCATCCTGACAGGTGTACGATAATGTTTCACTGTGGTTTTCATTTGCATTTCTCTGGTGACTAGTGACATTGAGCATCTTTTCATATGTCTATTGACCATGTGTATGTCTTCTTTGGAGAAATGTCTATTCAGGTCCTCTGCCCATTTGTTAATTGGATTGTCTGGTTTTTTGTGGTGTTGAGTTGTATGAATTTTTTATAAATTTTGGATATTAACCAGTTATTAGTTGTATCATTGGAAAATACCTTCTCCTATTCAGTAGGATGCCTTTTCATTTTGTTGACAGTTTCCTTTGCTGTGCAAAAACTTGTTAGTTTGATGTAGTCCCATTTGTTTATATTTAATTTTGTTTCCCTTGCACAAGAAGATATATCAGTGAAAATATTACTAAGGGTAATGTCTGAGAGTTTACTGCCCATGTTTTCTTCTAGGAGTTTTATGGTTTCAGGTCTTACATTGAAGTCTTTAATCCATAGTATCATGTCATCTGCAAATAATGATAATTTTACTTCCTCTTTTCCAATTTGGATGCCTTTTCTTTCTTTTTCTTTTCTGATAGTTACAGCTAGGACTTCCAGTACTATGTGGAACATAAATGGTGATAGTAGACATCCTTGTCTTGTTCCTGATCTTAAGGAGAATGCTTTAAGCTTTTCCCCATTGAGTATGATGTTAGCTGTGGGTTTGTCATATGGCCTTTATCATGTTGAGATATGTTCACTCTATTCCCATTTTATTGTGAGTTTTTATCATAAATGGATGCTGGATGCTGTCAAATGCTTTTTCTGTATCTATTGATATGATCAATGATTTTATTTTTTTGTTTTGTTTAAGTGGTGTATCACATTAATTGATTTGCAGACATTGAACCAAACTTGCATAGCAGGAATGAATCTCACTTGATCTCGGTGTATGATCTTTTTAATGTATTGCTGAATTCAGTTTGCTAATATTTTGTTGAGGATTTTTGTACCTATGTTCATTAGAGATATTGGCTTAGTTTTCTTTTTTGTAATGTCTTTGTCTGGTTTTGGGGTCAGGGTAATTGTGGCCTCGTAAGAAGAACTCGAGAGCCTTCCCTCCTCTTGAATTTTTTGGAATAGTTTGAGAAGAATACATGTTAATTCTTTTTTTAATGTATGGTAAAATTCACCCGTGAAGCCATCTGGCCCAGGATTTTTGTTTGTTGGGAGCTTGATTACTGATTCGATTTCATTAGTAGTAAATTTGTTGGTTCAGATTTTCTGTTTCTTGATCGATGGCCCTTGTTTTTCATCACTTTGAGTATTTCCTGCCACTCCCTTCTGGTCTGTAAAGTTTCTGTTGAGAAATCAGCTGACATTCTTATGGGAGCTCCCTTGTAAGTAAGTAGTTAGTTGTCTTTTCTCTTGCTGCCTTTAGGATTCTCTCTTTGTCTTTAACATTTGCCATTTTAATGATAATGTTTTTTGGTAAGGACCTGTTTGTGTACATCTTGTTTTGGACTCTATACTTCCTGGGCTTGTATATCTATTTCCTTTGCCAGGTTAAGGAAGTTTTCTGTCATTATTTCTTCAAATAGGTTCTTGATCCCTTGCTCCCCCTCTTCTCTGTTTTCAATTCCTTGCTGTCTTCTCTTTTCCTGGTACCCTTATGATATGAATGTTGGTACACTTGATGTTGTCCCAAAGGCCCCTTAAAACTATGCTCATGTTTTTGGATTCTTTCTTTTTATTGTTCTAATTGGGTGTTTTCTGCTACCTTATCTTCCAAGTTGCTGATTTGAATCTCTGCTTCATCTAATCTACTGCCGATTCCCTCTAATGTATTCTTCATTTCAGTTATCATATTCTTCATTTCTGAGTGTTTCCTTTTGATGTTTTCTATCTCCATTTTTGCTTTTTATCTCTTTGTTGAAGTTCTCACTGAGATCATTGAGCATCCTATGACTAGTGTTTTGAACTCTGTCTCTGTTAGATTGCTTGTTTCCTATTTGTTTAGTTCTTTTTCTAGGGTTTTGTTCTGTTTTTCATTTGGGACATGACTGCACTGGGGGAGCTGTTGTGCAGGGTCTGACCTTATTCAGCAGGATTCACTTTAGCAGGGCTTTGGAGACTGCTGAGTCTGCCCTTTGGGTGTGTCACTTGTGGAAGTAGTTGTGTGGTGCTAGTGTGGTCTGAAGCTGGCCACTGGGTATGCTGGTTCAGGGGCCCCTTGGGGATGGGCTGTGGTGCTGGTCAAGGTTAGCCACTGCCTATGCCCTGCATGGAGCCACTTCACATGAGCTACAAAGTGATCTGCATACGGTTGCCATTTGTGCTGGGCTTGGAAGTGCCTGGGAGAGTCTAAGCTGGAAACCAAGGCTGACTGCCACTAGTGCCTGGTTTGGGGATGCTTAGCAAGTGGTACAGGGCATGACGAGGCCAGATACTGCTTGTCTGGAGTTTGCGAACCTTTGAGAGGTTTTAAGAAAGCCCACAGCATGAACCAAGACAGGCTATTTGTATGGAAAAGCTACTGGAAGTGACTTAAGTGGTCCTGCAAGTCGGGCAGGGCTGGGTCTTAGGGAATCATCAGCGCAGGGTGAACAGTGTTAGCCAGGTGATGGAGACTCAGATATGGCACCTGACTGTGTCTGCACAGTGGGTGGGGAGAGGGCTCAAGAAAGAAACAATGGTGTCTGCCAGCATTTCTGTCTGAGAAAAAGCTGACCCTCCAGCCCACACCCTGAAACCTGACAATTCTGTTCCCCCATATGTCCCTGGCACCTTTTGAGCTGCTGCCCCAGTGCTGGAGCTCAGAGTGAGTGAGTTTGTCAGCAAGTAAGTCTGTGCCAGGGTCCTTTAAGAGGAATGCTTGGGACTTTAACTGCCCTCTGTCTCACTCAACCACAATCTCTGCTGGTTTTCACAGCCAGAAGTTATGGGGACTTCTCCCGGCACTGGAACACTGGGCTTAGGAAGCCTGGTGTGGGGCTTGGACCCATTCCTCCTCCAGGGGACCTCTGCAGCTGAGATATCCCTCTCAATTTTTAACTGCCACACGTGAGTGTGGGACCAGAGCATTCCATGATCCTGCCCTTCCTACCAGTCTCCACATGGCTTCTTCTGTATATCCTTAGATGTAGGACTTCTGTTCAGCTAGACTTTCGGCGATTCTCAATGATGGTTGTTCTGAAATTTAATTGTAATTTTGATGCAGTCATGGGAGGAGGCCATTTACCTACTCTGCCATCTTAACGGGACGACTCCCTGACTCCATTTTAAATAAGCTTTATTTATTCTAACACAACCTATGATTAATATTAAAATAGTAATGGTTTTATTAATGAAAAAGTAAACTCAAGCATCAAGCTAGGGGCATTAATAACATGTATTTGTAATTCCATATTGTAGTAATAGGGAACTCTGTCATTATTTTACAAAAATGCACTATGTTATAGGCACGAGGGGAAATGAAATAGGGAGAGGACAGAATGAGACTGATGGTATTAAGATCACCAGGCATAAACGTATGGTGTGACCAAATCAGATTTACTGTCCCCAAGCAGTGAGGGAGAGAACCCCAACAAAAGGGAGGAGGAAAGCATTTTGTAAGATTTAGGTTCCTTTTGAAGGATTCTGAGGGGATGGGTAAGGGAAGTAGGGATCAGCTCCTTATTGGATGTTGTTTCTGTGATGGGTTTAAGAGAAGCAGAGCAAACCAGGGGTTGGGTGCTACCATGAGGGGAGGGTGGTTTAGCAATAAGGAATCCCCAATAAAAGATGGTAATAATAAAATGCTTTGGGGCATCACTAGAAAGAAAGCAGTAGCCATTCAAAAAGGGGGGTTGTAGCATTTTACAGCTGCCTCAAGACTGGGAGAACAATGCTTCCTGTTAACTTTGCAGTTGGCTTTATCTGTGTTCATCCTCCCAGCCTGATCAACAGCAGGACTGCTTTGTTTTTTGTTTTTTTTTAGTTTGAGCTGACTTTTTGTCTTTTAGTTCCATACAGGTTTGTACTCTTTCAGTGGGGGGAGGGGAGGAAGTTGAGCAATTCCCTTAGTTATCCAGCTGACTCTCCTTCATACTGTAATCTGGACCTTGGTTTTGGATCTTATGATCATCATTGGTGGCTACAACCTTCAGCTGCTCTCTTTGAAGCAATGTTTATATCATAACCTAGATGAGAACATTGAAAGCATGCTTATAAAGTCATAAATGAGAGAAAGATGGAGGGACAGAAATTTCTGGATGACTGGACTGAACAATTTATGAAATACAAAGTGCCTGCCAGGCACAAACACCTTGAATGAGCCATCTGTTTTCTGATGTTACTGTATTCTGATCTTTGTTAAAAACCAGGTCATACTCTCCAACCCCAACACACCTTCCATATTTAAAACTCCTAAGTGGCTTTCTAATGCTACTTCTAAATGACCTGGCCCCTGTCTCTCTCTCCAATTTTATCTTCTGCCCTCTTCCCCTTAGTTTCACCACCTGGACTTCTTTCTGTTCCATGACACCAACCTTGTTCCTGTATTCAGGCCTTGCTAGAATGTGTTGGAAAAGCTGAAATGCTTTTACAGAGATTTTGACAAAAGTAATTCCTTTCATCATTCAAGTCTTACCTTAAATTGTATTTTTTCAAAGAGGCCTTCCCTGTCAATTTTATCTAACCCTTTTTCCCAGCCCAGCCTCTATCTCATTATCTTGTTTTTTTATGTAAATTAATTTTTGTTGATTTATTTGTCTTCCTTTCCCATTATGATGAGTGCTCCCTGTGGGCAGAGACCACCAGCGGTTATAACAACATTTGGCACACGATTGGTGACCAATTAATACCTGTTAGATGAATGAACACATTTTTGTCAAGTGACCCCATTGTACTGGCCACATCTGAGTAAACTAGGGATTGCTATTCTAGCCAAAATCATCTGTTAGGCTAGTCATGGCAGAGCAGTGGCCTGTGAGTGGCCTGCATGAGAAATCTGCCCACCAGTGTGCTACAGATTGTGTGGTGACTTTCAGGTCCCAACAAATTCACGTTCGGGTCATTTTGCATCCTAGATATAGCAGGAAGGCAGTCAAAATAAGCAGCAGCAAAGGGGGCAATAGAAACAAAGTTAATAGAAAAGCAGATATAGAAGGAAGAAAGGCAAGTTCGGGGCCTGAAACCTGTAGGGGGTATTAGTATTTGGATTGCTTCGGGTTATCAAAGATGTTATGGGTCAGGAGAGGAACTGCTATATCCTAAATGATAGACATTTGTTCAGTCTTCTATGAGGCCTTTTTCTTATATCTTTCAGTAAAAATGTATCATGTTGGTCATGTTTTTGCCACATGAAAGGATATTTGACAGAGACCAAATCAGAACCTAAAATGCCTGCAATAGACTGGGGTGTTGGGCTTATTGTAATACAAAAGGATTTCATACATATAAATTTAAAAGCTCTCTTTTTGTGTTCAAAGAAGCAACTGTACAAATATGAGATTAGTGGAAGATATGACTAAATAGCAACCTAAAAACAATCATTTTGCAAACTGCAAGTTCAGTTTATATTAATAACAGTGTGATGACTAAAATAAAAAAAATAATTCCACCTTAGGCAACTTTTATAGAACCACCGTGAAGAAGAGATCTTCGCTCTTCCTTCTGCACATCCAGCTCTACACCCTTGATGAGAAATTTTGTAGAAGCCCTTGAGCTTCATCTGTCTGAATTCACCACTGGAATTCAGGTGACATAGGTGTGTATGGCTGGTTGGTGGACAAATGAGCCTTTTGGGAGGAAGAGAACCAAAAGGAAGGGTCAGGCAGCTAACTTTGGCCTGGTTACAAAGCCTTAAGCGTTGAAGGAAGGTGTGGTCGGGGCATAAGTTTTGTTTGTCACTTGAAGTTTTCTCCTGATTCAAGCAATTCATCACCCCTCAAATTCATACCTGATTTCTATGGAGAGGGGATGAGAGTAAAATGATTAAACAGTAATTTCACCAAAACTCTTGAAGACTTTGGGGCCTTAAGGGCCTAAGCAACACGTCCTTGGTCCTTGTGGAAGACAATCAACCTTATGCGAACAGGAGCGGTCTTCCTGCTGCGTCACAGAACTAGGACCTTTCTTGGGCTCTGGTATATTAGTAAAGGTACCCAGGAGTGAAAGAGGTGTCTGGCATAGGAAGTAGAGCTGCAGGCAGGGATGGTGACAGCAGAGTGAGCTGCAGCAGGAAGGGCATCTGGCCGTACTGAGAGCACAAGTGAGATGCTGCTTGGGGACTCAGAGAAGTAACCGAAATACAACTCGAGGGGCCTAGAGTTGTGATCTGTGTGTGACATATCTCAAAATGTGAAAAAGAGTGTGGAAACACCTATGAATGAGTAATAATTCAAAGAGATTTTTGCTTGGGAAGAGACATGGAGGAATACAATAGATGTCTTTCATTTTTGGGAGCAATTAGGAAATGGAAAGAAAAAGGAACTTTATTTGTAAAGTGCCTACTCTTCATTTATCTTTTCAAAATGATGCAAAATGCATACACATTTCTTATGTCATTTGCTTTCCACAGTTGTCATTCCTTCCATTTATACAAATGAGAAAACCAAGGCTGGGAGAATTTAAAGAATGGACCTGAGGTAACATAGCCAATGATTGAGCTGCGGGTGGTATCATAAAACTAGTGGCATGCTGGTAAATGTTTAACCACCAGCTCTCTGGGGGGAAAAGAAGTCCTGGTTTCCAATGTCCGCTGATCTCTGTGGTGTAAACACTCCCATCAAGGTGGATTTCAAGCTACCAGTGTAACGTAGGGTTGGGAAGAGATGCACACAAACAGCTCTTCCAAGCCCTATGAGATAATCTAGTATCCCACCTTCTTTACTCCCATGTTTCTTCCCAGCACCAGATTTAGTCTCTATGAAGCAGAGGACGCAATAGCTAATGACTAGACATTTAAAAAACAAAATAGGCTGTCCTAAGGTTGTCGGTTCCTAACCCCAATTCAGAGAGCCATGTATCAGGTTGTAAGAGGAGATTCATACATCAGTTGCCGGCTTGTACATCAGAATCACCTGGAAAACAGTTAACATACAAATTACGGGGACCATAGCACAGAGGTTAAAGGTACAGACTCTGGAGCCGGGTAGCTTAAGTTCAAATCTGGCTCAGCCTCTGGCTGGACGACTGTAGGCAAGTTCTTTACATTCTCTTTGCCTTAGTTTCATTATTGATAGCTGATGATGATAATAATATTTGCCTCTCAGGGTTTTTGAGCAGGTTAAGAGAGTCAATGTTTGTTAAGTGCTCAGAACAGTGCCTGGACTATAATAACCACTATTTAAGTATTTGTTGTTATTATTACTGAGACTTCTCCTGGGTGAGGTCCATCTGTCTGTATTTTAAACATACTTTTCCAGTGATTTTTAAACAATCATCAGGGCTTATCCACAGATATCTGGGAATCCACTGTAGTCTGATCCTTGCTCTTTGGGAGTGGAGTATATTCTTAGAGGAACCAAGGCCAACCCAAGTGAATCTCAGGCTGTCCTTGCAAAGCTGGGACATTCTGCAAACCCTAACTGAGCTCACGATGGTTGCATTGGAAATCCTCTCACACATCCTTATCCTTCCACACAAGACTTAGGTTGCAGGATACTGTAACAGATCTTGGGGTTTTTGTTTGTTTGTTTGCCTGTTTTGTTTTTAAGGAATAAATAAAACCTAATTCACAGTCAAAATTTCATCTTACAAATGTACAGCACACAACAGAAGTCGTAGGTTAATCTGAATTTCTTCAAAACCTTGTAATTTCCAGTAATGTCCCCCTCCATGTACATTGACATGTATGTGACAAACCTATATTTCATCTTGGTCTGGATCCACGTAGGTACTCTTTAGATCTCTAGCTTTGTTCTAACTTTAAGAATTAAAACAGAGTAATTTGTTTTACAACAGGGTTAACCATCAGCTCTTAATGCTGGGGAAACTCAGCACAGGAAACGCACAGCTTTCCCACCTAGATGGTAAATGTGTGTTACCTGATGGTGATGCCTTGTGACAGTGGTTTTCCACAATGGAAATTTTAATTTTGGGAATGAGGATTATGTTTTTTCATCCCCTGTCCCACAAGCTACTGTCAATTTGCTGGATGGTAATTCTTAAGCAATATAATGTCACTTTAGTGTTATAAAAAAACAAGTAAGAGGATAGTCTAATTATTGGCTCTCTCCATCCAACAGACATGTGCCTGAGTCTTGCCTCCACATCTTACTAGCTTTGTGCCCTCAGGAAAGTTAATTAGCTTCTCTAAATCTCATCTGCCTCTTCTATAAAAAGTAAAAGTGTAATAATGCTTAGTGGCTGAGTTTGTTATGAGGACTAAATGAGAATTATAAAGCACTTAGCATAGTATCTGGTACATGGAAAATGTACAATACAATAAGTGACACCTTTAAAAAAATAAGCTAAATCTCAAATGTAAAATTCTAAACTGACATGGGCATATAGTATAAAGTAGCAGTAGCTAAGGACCACACAGAGATGGACTACATCGTAAAAGTGATGCATTATCAAAGACACATTGTAAATTAAAATCAATCTTTATATTACATATTATAAAAAGTGTGATTTCAAAGGTTTTCTAGGCATGTGGAAATGGTAACCTTATTTCCACTTCAAAGAGTTTTCTGAGTACATTTGCCCTTTGTCCATTATATCAAGAAAATTGAATATATATCTGGAACACTCAAGGAGTGGGGGTGGAAGAGTGTTTTTTATGCCTAAGAAGGAAAACTAAATATAGACAGTTTTCTGAGTTGTTACTCAGAATGGTCTATCAGGGCAGAGTTGTTAACGAACGACCATAAAATTCTAAAGTTGTGTCTCTGCCTAGAGGCACGCAAGGATGCAGAGCTAACAAATTGTGTGTGGCTGCCTGCCATCCGCCCCAGTTAAGAGCTTCTAATCAGCAGATTGCTGTTCGAGGTTGCTCATCCTGTTAACTCCACTTAGAAACTGACTTTGAAGCAAGGTCAAGAGAAATGCTAAATTGCATGTACAGTGAGTATCTGAGGATAGCCTTGAATTAAATCATCACAGAAATCGGCCTCATCTTTGTCTCCAGGGCTCTGGATAACTTGCTGAACCATGAATTTCCTGTCCTCTTGTACTGCACCTCATCTCCCTCCCCTGTCCAGCCCCAAATAGGTTCTTAGAATTCAGGGAATAATCATTCATCTATTTATTTAGACCACAAATGTAATATGAGTGTCTGCTGTGTGCCAAGCACATAAGTAGGTGCTAGAGGTATAAATATGAGTCAAATAGAATATTTGCATATGAGTTGCCAACATTCTGATTTGGGGAAACAAATAGTCACTATAATTTGGTAACTGCTTTACTAGCTCTCTGAAGGCACCAAGGCAGACATGACCATTCTGCTTTGGGAAGGTGAGAGATCTTCTCAAGGGCGGTGAGTGTTGAGGGTGAGCCTGAGCTCCCAGGGGGTGAAGGCAGGGAAGAAAGGTCCAAGCGGAAGAAACAATGTGTGCACAAACTTAGATGTGTGTGTGGCTGACGTGTAGATTTTGGTGGAGAGGGAGGTTGGACAGAGATTGTAACAGCAGTAACATGAGAATTTCAAAGGTAAATTATGTTTTGCTGCAGTACTGAATTTTAGAATTGGGAGGGATTTAATGATTAGGTAGATTAAACTCATACAGGCTGACTTAGGGCAGTTAATGACTTGTTCAGAACAGGACCAGATGCAATCTCTCCCAACACTAGGCCTTCTGCTCCTTTCTCAGAAGCCTCCAACCACTGCTGCTAGCACCAGCCAGGAAAACTGGTCCTATACATCCTGAGAACTGGGTCTCTCTGATCTAAAGGATGGAGTTTAGATCTACAGTCCTGTGTCTGTCTATTCATTAATGTTATGCTAACTTAACAAATATTTTATATATTTCTTATCAGATTTTAAAGGCTGCTTAAAGGAGAATATATTCGTTTTCTATTGCTGCTGTAACAAATACCACAAACTAGGTCGGTTAAAACAGCACATTTATTTTCTTACAGTTCTGGAGGCCAAAAGCCAAAATCAGTTTCACTGTGGGCTAAAGTCAAGGTGTTGGCAGGACTGGTTCCTTCTAGAGGCTTAGGGAGACTCCGTTCCTTGCCTGTTTCAGCTTCTAGAAGCTGCCCACATTCCTTGTCTGTGGCTGCATCACCCCTGCTGCTGTTATCACATTGCTTTTTTTTTTTTACTTTCTTGTCTCCCTCTTATAAGGATCCTTGTGATTACATTTAGGGCTCAATTGGATAATCCAGGCCAATCTCCCCATCTCAAGACCCTTAATTTATTCACATCTATAAAGTCTCTTTTCTCACATAAGGTAACATTAGTAGATTCTGGGGGTTAG
This sequence comes from Hipposideros armiger, assembly GCF_001890085.2. Classification (NCBI taxonomy): domain Eukaryota; kingdom Metazoa; phylum Chordata; class Mammalia; order Chiroptera; family Hipposideridae; genus Hipposideros; species Hipposideros armiger. Next base: position 1,079,408 of record NW_017731586.1, read on the forward strand.
CAGATGGATATCTTAGGGGAAATGGAGGATTCTTCAGTTTACCACAGAGAGCAGTAATTTTTGTCCCGAAATTGGATGCATGCAGACAACACATACCTGTTTGTGGCTGGGGACTTGGGAATTCAGGGGTAGATGGAAAGGAATAGGACAAGTAACCCTTCTTAGTTACTCCATCTGTGGAGAATCAGATACCTGAGAATTTTTCAGGTGGACTAGATATTAACAATGGCAGGCTAATCTAAATCCTCCACTTTTGAAGTTCTCCCCTGTATTTTTGCAGCTGTTAGTCCACATGGAAAACACTGTATCTAAGAAGCTAGAATTCCTATTTTTAAAATCATCAAACCAATCAGCATAACTTGCTGAGTTTAACTATCTGGGGCTTAGATTTTCATTCAAGATTATACGGAGTCTTTTAGATTAAAAAAAATAAAATAGGAAATGAAAACACTAAGTCGAAAAGATAACCTGCACCACCATGTTCATAGAAGCATTTACACTTGCCAAGATGTGGAAACAACCTAAGTGTCCATGGATAGATGAATGGATAAACAAATTGTGGCATATATATACAATGGAATATTATTCAGCCATAAAAAAAATGAGGAAATCCTACCATTTGTGACAATATGGATGGACCTTGAAGGCATATGGAAAGTGAAATAAGTCAGACAGAGAAAGACAAAGCTGTATGATCTCACTTACATATGGAATCTAAGAAACAAAACAATGTAGGAAGGTGGTGAAAAGGTACAAACTTCCAGAAAAACAAAATAAGCAAAAAAACAAAAACAAAGAACAACAACAAAAACTGGTTAATTATCAGTAAGAGAAATATTAATTTTCACATAACTGAAATACTATAATATCTGGTTAGTCTATTTTCTAGTCTGATAAATGCCATCTAGCATGAAATTCAAAGTATGCTCTTACAACTACAGTGTGAAATTACTCTTAAAAAACAAAGGGGTTCTGGGCTGGCCGAGTGGCACGATGGTTAAGAGTTTGCTTGGGACACCAGCTCTGAGAAGCAGGGTCCTGGTTCAGATACCACATGAGGTCCAGTGATGCTGAGCCCTCTACAGCTAAGATGGTGAACAACAGCTCGACCTGGAGCTGGGCTCCCATGTCGCCAGTGACAGCGACTGCTGCAGCCCCTGCTGCAGTGGGCTGCCGTAAGCTAACATGAGTGGCTATCAGCCAGCGTGAGCGGCCAGCAGCCAGCATGAGCTGCCGTGAGCCACCGTGAGTGTCCATCCAATGGCCGGCGAATGACTGCCTCAGCCGGGAAGAGCGCAATGATAATACAACGTGGGCCAGTGAAGTTACGTCCTCCACAACTAGACTGAAGAACAAAAGGAAAGCAACTTGTCTGTTCCCCTTCCCTGATTCCCCAACGCTATTCCCCTCTCCCAATTCCCCAATTAAAATCTTTTAAAAAAACACCAAAAACAAAAACAAAGGGGTTTAATTTTATTTCTTTGGATCACCTGCCTCCTCAGTTGCTAAGAGATCTGTAGTGGTCTCCAATTTTTTAATTTTTTATTTTGAATGCCATACAAATATCTCATATTTGATTGTTTATACATTTTATAATGATACATGTTCATGATGAAACTGAAAATCAGAAAGTAAAAAAGATAAGATTTAAAAACAGAGACTATTTTCTTTCACACCCACCGAGTTGGGGCAACCCACTTTGGAAGCCACTGCTGTAAGATGACATCATCTGACTAAATAAAGAATTTCTCTTGGCTATTCTGCTTTAAAAAGAAGAGAAAGTGTAGAGGACTTTTTCTTAAATATCCCTTTCCTTTAGGTAGAACACAATCTTTGTTTTCGAGTACTTGACTATATACTTTTTCTTTTACAGCCCATCTCAGATACTAAGAGACTAGGGGGAAAAGTAACCTAATACAGAAGTTAAACTTTTTCTGTAAATGGTCAGATAGTAAATATATAGGCTTTGTGTGTTATATGTCTCTGTCACAAATACCCAATTCTGCCCTTGTAGTGCAAAATCCATCATAGACAATATGTAACTGAATGAATGTGGCTGTGTGTAAACAAAACTTTATGGATGCTGAAATTTGAACTTTACATAAATTTATCAAGTATCACAAAATATTATTTTTCTTTTGATTTTTTTCCCCCAACCACATAAAACTGTAAAGGTCATTCTTAGCTCATGGGCCATACAAAAACAAGTGGCAACCTAAAACTGTAAAACTCCTAGAAGAAAACAGGGGAAGGCTTCATGATATTGAATTTGGCAATGATTTCTTGGATGTGACACCAAAAGCCGAGGTAACACAAGCAAGAATAGACAAATGGGACTATACTGAACTTAAAAACTTTTTGCACTCAAAGGACAACATTGACAGTGAAAAGGCAAACTATGGAATGGAAGAAAATATTTGCAAATCATATATATGATTGTGGCAGGGAGGCCTAGACAAAGGCTTTCCTGGACCACATGGCCACCAAGACTTCTGCATTTAACATTTCCTGATTCCTACCTCATCTGGGAGCCAGTCAGAAGCTAACACAATGCCGCATGTTTTTTTTTTTTTTTTTTAGCTGAGCCATTCTGCCACCTGTTGGCAGCTCAGCGGCTGCTCAGCTTGGGCCGGGACTTGAACTGCTGTTGTTCAGAGCTTACACTCTTGAGCGAGCTCTTAACCAACTGAGCCACTCGGCTGGCCCTTGCCGCATGTCTTAATAAGGGATCCTAGCTGCTATCCTGAAAACCTCAGGGTATATAGTTCCAAGTCCTATCTAGATTGGGGCTCAGCCTCTGGATATTAATTCATTGAGCCAGTGCCGGCATCAATAAACGTTGCTTCCCGAGCCTTGGTGTCCTGTCTCTCTGTCCGAGTATCTCACAACATAATTGGGGGTTTGCCCAGGTTACAGAGACGGCAATATTTTCTGCCTCCCTTGTCCCCGAGGCCTGGCTCCCCCAGACGAAAGGGGACATGAACTCTACTCGGCGCCAGTGGACCCTTGTCTGTCAATGGGGACGCCTCCCCTGCCAACCATGGGGGACTGACCCGGGAGCACAACGGAACCCAGAAGGCTATGGGAACCAGCATAGGAGTGCCACCGAACCAGATAGGTAAGGACCCAGGTCTCTTAAGGCAGCCTGTCCATCAGCGGACAGAAGGGGAGACTGATCACCTCCCGGAGTCACCCAAGTATCTCAATTTCTGAGAGAAACCGTGACTCTCAGGAACAGGGTGGTGGGTGGAGAATGAATCTGGCTGAGTCCGTGTGAATGAGACGCAGTCTGTCTGCCAAGCGAGGGTTGAGTCCTGATCTGCGGGTCCATGATGAACCTCATATGGCTTAGGTTGGTATTGCTAAATTGTCTCAGACGGTTCCGTGATCCAAATCGGGGGCTTATACTGACCCACCAATTGCTAAGAGGTGCCTGAAATAGCCCCACAAGGGGAGCGGCCAGAGACAGACAAAGCGAATCTCTGAGTGGTTGTGTGTGGCACTGATTTTGGGTGGTCACCATGGGTGGGTGACAGAGTAGCCAGACTCCATTAGGGTGTATATTAAATAATTTTAAGAAGGGGTTATCAGGGGATTATAGTATTAAGATGACACCCCAAAAGCTCCGCACCTTCTGTGAAATAGATTGGTCGTCATTAGGCGTTGAATGGCCAACAGAGGGAAGCTTCAACAGGGACCTCATTAGGAGAGGCTACCTTGTTGTTACGGGCAGCCCCAGTCACCCCAACCAGTTCCCCTATATCAACTTGTGGGAGGCCATTGTACGTACTCGGCCCCCTGGGTTGAGGTCTTGTTTGGAAAATCAGAATAGGGTTCTTTTAGCTCCAGCTATGGTCCCTCCCAGAAGCCACTTAAGGACAAAACAAAATAACAAAAGCTGGTCTTGCCTTCAGACCGGGAGGAGGTCCTGCCACCCTATTCACCTATCTACCCGTCCCTTCCACAGGCCCCTGAGCCGCCAGCCCAGCCTTCAGTGCTGCCCTCACCGGCCCCACCACCTTCACCTGCTACCTGCCTTCCGTACCTTCCTGCTACACCGCCGCCTCCAGTCCTGTATGGGTACAGGTCCACAGATGGGCGGTCGCAAACAAAGGGCCCTGAGGCTGATGCTCTCCAGCTCCCCCTACGGGAAACCAGAGGCCCCGTCTACTATGATCAGGAAGGCCAGATTCAGGGAGATGTTTGTGTACCAGCTCTTCTCAACCACCGATCTCTTGAATTGGAAAAATCATACCCCATCATATACTGAGAAGCCCCAGGCTTTGCCTGACCGCCTTCAGTCAATTGTTCAACTGCATCGGCCCACCTGGGCTGATTGTCGCCAACTCCTCTTAACTCTCTCAACACAGAGGAGCGCCGGCGGGTCTCCCGGGGAGCCATAAAGTGGCTGGAGGAGCATGCCCCGCCTGAGACCTTAAACATTCAAATGCCCGTGAATTCTTAGGGGCCACAGGCTTCTGTCGGATCTGGATCCCCAACTTCTCTACTATGGTCAAACCCCTTTACGAAGCCACAAAGCGGGGTGAACGGAAACCTTTTTTGTGGGAGTCTCCACAACAGAAAGCTTTTAATGAGCTTAAATGGGCTCTCATTCATGCCCCTGGCCTAGGACTCCCGGGCATCACCAAGCCTTTCTTCCTCTATGTACATGAACGCACGGAAACGGCAGTAGGAGTCCTTACCCAACTGCTAGGGGATTGGCACCAGCAGGTAGCCTACCTCTCAAAACAACTTGACTCAGTGCCATCAGGATGGCCACTTTGCCTGAGGGCACTTGCAGCAACGGTCCTCCTCGTGTCTGAGGCTTACAAGCTGACCCTAGGTCAAGAATTAACTGTCCAGACTCCACATTCGGTCCGAACCCTATTAGATCATAAGGAACACTATTGCTTACCAACTCCCGGGTTGCCAAGTACCAAGGGCTACTATGTGAAAACCCACGAATCCACCTTGAGATAGTACGGACCTTAAACCTGGCCACCTTACTGCCTGTAGGGCCTGGACCCCCCAGACCATGACTGCATCAAAGTCATGGATGACATATTCTCCAGTAGGCCGGACCTGACTGACCAGCCTCTTGTGAACCCTGATGTAGAATACTATACCGATGGTGGCAGCTACGTCCAGGGAAGTAGATGGTTGGCTGGATACACTGTGGTAACTCTACACTCCACCATTGAAGTGAAACCCCTCCCACAGGGGACCTTGGCACAAAAGGCAGAGCTCATCGCCCTGGCTCAGGCCCTTCAGCTAGCAGCTGGGGTAAGAGCCAATATTTACATTGACTCTAAGTATGCCTTCACTACCTTCCATGTTCATGGGGCTTTATATAAGGAAAAGGGATTAATCAATTCAGGAGGGAAGGAAATCAAATATGGACAAGAGATTCTAGATCTCCTAGAACAGCGGTTCTCAACCTGTGGGTCGTGACCCCTTTGGGAGTCCCCTTTTCACAGGAGTCGCCTAAGACCATCGGAAAACAAAAAGGTATTTACATGACGATTCATAACAGGAGCAAAATTACAGTTATAGAGTAGCAACGAAAATAATTTTATGGTTGGGGGT
>NW_017731586.1:1087058-1089032 GCF_001890085.2 Hipposideros armiger
TAAAAAAAAAAAAAAAAAAAAAAGGGCGGGATGACCCAGCAATCCCACTTGAGTATCCTATATCCAAAAGAAATGAAAGCACGTCTCAAAGGGGGAGTTGGTCAGGCAGTCTGAGGGCTCACATCGCTTCCTGGGGTCTGGTCTGTTTCAAGATAATATCTCCAGACTTCAACTCGGACTGACCACCAGGGCCTGGGGATTTATGCATCACCAGTAATAACTGCAAGGGAGTTGTAAATTGGATTCCAGTGTGAAAGTGCCTGAGGATTACGAAATTGCCCTTTCCAGGTTAGAATTCTGTTAATTAAATGGATTAACGAAGTATGGATAGCTTTGAGAAAGGGAATAGAACAGAGTTCTTAAGTTAATCAGTGAGGGGAGAAACAAAGAAAAAATAACTGAATATCAGGGTGGATCTAACTGCAAACAAACTAAGTCAAATTACAGGTAGCTAGTTATGTGGTGAGTCATACTGCATTATTGCTAAATCTAATTGCATTTTTGATTCCCTGAATTTCACTCTTATAAAATCTACATAAACAGAAAGCAGCATGGTGGTTACTAGAGACTTAGGGGTAACTACAGGAAAAGGGAAATGTTGTTGAATGGGTATAGAGTTTCAGATTTCCAAGATGAGGAAGTTCTTGAGATCTGTTTCTCAACAATGTGAATATACAGAAGGTGCCAAAAAAATGTATACACATTTTAAGAAAGGAAAAAAAACGACTAAAATTGTAATACTCAATATATACTAATAACAAAAGATACATACAAGTCATGTTTGACCTCTGCAAATATAAAAGGTGCTCAAAGTGGTAACCATCAGTGTCCAGATACTTCTGATTACAGCGAACTACTGCTTGAGCAATGTTGACCAAAGCATCCACTTGTATACATTTTTTGGGCACCCCCAGTACTTACCACTACTGAGCTGTACACTTAAAAATGGTTAAGATGGTAAAATTTTAAAATATCATTATAATAGGAATGTTGAAGACTTTGTATTCTAAAAGATAGTTTTAATCAACAAAACAAAGCAAAACAAAAAACTAGGTGGCAGGCCAGATTTGGCACTCAGGGCAAATTTTGCCAACTCTTGGCCCACCTAACACAATCCAACTCCTGTAATCAGTACCCTGTCTTCATTTTGTTCCTCCAAAACATTTTTTGTTGAGTCCCCAAATGTTACAAGTGGCCACAGAAACTTACAGTCATTTTGGAGGGTAGGAGTGGGGGGGGGGCTGGGAGGTGGAGGGGAATTTTCCAAGGTCAAAGGGGTAGTCAATGGCAGAGCACTGAGTAGAACTAAGCTGCCCAAGATCCTTCCTTATTGCTATTTGGAGTTATCTATAGATTTTTCATGATCATGAAAACAATATTGATTGGACTGGGGGCGAACACAGTAGTTAACTGAATTCCACAGGTGATGCTGTTAGGTAGAAGTTAGAAAATGTAGGAGTGGGAGGGGGTCCATGGTGCCCATAGAAAAAGCTCCTAGCTTTGATGAACTGCCTGTGGCCACCTATATGTTTTTAAAACAACAGATGATGAGAGGGGGGTGGTCTGGAGCAAGATAAGGATCTGAGTCAACAGATGTCCACCCACCTCCAAAAGGAGGTCACATATTCAAATTAATATGAAACTCCCTCACCCCACCCAGCAAACTATACATCCTTGTCCTTGGGACAAGGGCCCTCTCTCCCTGTGTCCACCTCCCCCTCCCTCACATAACCCCCTACCTTCACTCCCCCACCTTGTTGGGAGCCATGCAGGCTGACTTTACTGATTGCATATCTTGTTTTACTTGTACCTGGAGGGTGTTTTGCTTAATCTTGAGGTATGTGGAGAGAATGGCCAGTGCCTTGGGAGACACAATAGAGATAGATGGCTATCTGGGATTATGGAAGAAATTGTCCCCACTGACCTTTAAGTTTCTAAGTGGATTATCAATGAATTACTCTGGAATGAGGTAAT
>NW_017731586.1:1090272-1092281 GCF_001890085.2 Hipposideros armiger
AGTTATAGAGTAGCAACGAAAATAATTTTATGGTTGGGGGTCACCACAACATGAGGAACTGTATTAAGGGGTCACGGCATTAGGAAGGTTGAGAACCGCTGTCCTAGAAGCAGTATGGGCACCCAAAAAGGTAGCAGTCATACACTGCAAGGGCCACCAAAAAGGCAACACCATAGCAGCCTGAGGCAGTCACAAAACAGACCAAGCAGCCAAGTTAGCTGCAGCCAAAGAAAGCCTCAAACTTCCAAAATTAAAAGCCTCCCTCTTTCCCAGCCCATTGGCCGAGTGGGATCCCAAATATTCCCAGCAAGAAGAGGCCTGGTTCGAGACTGAAGGGGGAAGCCGTCTCTGTAACGGATGGTGGAAATTTCAAGACGGCTGTATTGTCATACCAGGAACCTAGCCCTCGTTTTCGTCAAGCAATTCCAACAACGGACCCACTTTGGTCAGACCGCCCTAGAAACAACCGTCAATAGGTACTTCTGTGTACCCCGATTCTCCAGTATCTCACGAGTAGTCTGTGAACAATGCCTTGTTTGTGCTTGCAACAATCCAGGTCGAGGGCCGACCCTAACCCCCGGGGTCCAATATACTGGTGGCGCCCCATTTGAAGACCTTACAGATTTCACTGAGATGTCATACTCCAGCAGTCTTAAATATCTCTTAGTATTTATATGCACGTACTCGGGGTGGGTAGAAGCTTTCCCCACCCAGACAGAAAAAGCATGGGAAGTCGCCCGGCTATTGCTACAGGAAATAGTCCCTCGCTTTGGGCTGCCACTCTCAATAGGCTCTGACAACGGCCCTGCCTTTGTAGCCTAAGTAATCCAGCTCCTAGCCAAGCTCCTCTGCATCACTTGGAAGCTACATACAGCCTACCACCCACAGAGCTCAGGACAAGTAGAACGCATGAATCGGACCCTGAAGTCCCACCTGAAGAAACTGTGCCAAGAGACACACCTCCATTGGGAAAAGGTCCTTCCAATAGAGCTCCTGAGGATATGATCAGCTCCTATGAAAAAGACGGGCCTTTCCCCTCATGAAGTCCTATAAGGGAAGCCACCTCTGCTCATTAGAGGCCTCCGAGGGGACCTTAAAGAAATAGGAGACCTAACCTTAAGACAACAGCTTGAGGCTTTAGGGTCTACCCTACAGAACCTCAACCAATGGGTATAGGAGAGGCTCCCCATCAGCTTAACAACTGAAGTTCATCCCTTTAAGCCTGGGGATCCAGTTTGGGTTAAGGAATGGAACCTCCAGCCCTTAAAACCCCTGTGGAGGGGCCCCTTTACTGTCATTTTGTCTACTCCCACGGCAGTCAAGGTTGCAGAGATCGCCCCATGGATACACCACAGCAGATTGAAACCTGCAGCCGCTAGCTGGAACTGCACCTCTGATCCCTCCGAGCCCAAGATTACTCTCCGGAGGAAGACGGCCAGCGGTGTTACCTGTCCTTAGGAGGAGATCATCAGCCCCGTTTTGGTCACACCGGAAACTGACAAATCCACGTGCAGCTGAAGCTTGAAGAATTCTCCTGTACAAGATGCTTACCCCAAGGACTCTTATCCTTACCCTCACCCTTTTTTTTCCCAGTCGGGGACAGTATCACCACCTCATGCCCTACATCATGCTTCCAGTCCTTTCGATAGAAACATCTCAGATTACAGGCTGTTCTGGAAATAATCACCAATGAAACTGCGACAGCTTTAGAACTCCTTGCTACCCAACAGACCCAGATGCAGGCCGCTATTTATCAGAACCACCTAGCACTGGACTAATTACTGGCTGAAGAAGGTGGTGTCTATGGCAAATTTAATCATTCGGACTGTTGTCTACAGATTGACGACACTGGCAAAGCTGTCTCCACCATCGCCACAAATATTAGAAAACTTGCCCATATCCCAGTTCAAAAATGGGCGGGATTGGGCCGGCCGAGTGGCTCAGTTGGTTAAGAGCTCGCTCAAGAGTTTGAGCTCTGAGCAACAGCGGTTCGAGTCCAGCCCAGCCCG
>NW_017731586.1:1094406-1182258 GCF_001890085.2 Hipposideros armiger
TGTACTCACCCTGAATGTATATAATGGTGGTGGAAAATAAACTCGGGGCTTCAGTATTTACTGGAGTCCTCCCAGTAACTCTCTCTTCTGTCTCTTTTCTTAATCCTCGCGCCCCTCCCTCAGACTGTTCGACTTATCGGCTGGTTCCGATACCACCTCAGCTAGGTCTCTCCCTCCTACCTCGGCTGGGCCCATTCTCCTCTCCAAGAGAATGAGAGAATGTTTACTAATACTGGGGGCCTATGCCTCCCTCTTCCACCTCGGCTTGCCCCGTCTCCTACTTCAGCGAGGCCTCTCTCTCTCTCTCACCTCGGCTAGGCCCATTCTTCGCTGAGAACATATCACTAATAAACCCCGCTTGCATACTAATCAGCTTGCTGACCTTTGATTCCTCACTTCATGGCAAGAAGAACCCAGACTCCTGTAGCAATGCTATAAATACACATTGAATTAAAATCCTCTAGTAACTAGTCATCTCATCCTCTAGTCCTCTGTTCCTTTAGGCCTGGAGGTAGGAGAAGAAAGAACAGTACCGATTACAGGACTCATTTTAAAGATGAGCACTCTTATACTAAAACTGTTTTAACTGTGGTTCCCCAGAAAGAGTTTAAGTAGCACCTAATATTTTGTGAAGTATGAAAATCTTATTTAATTCTAGTCTCCAGAAAAAACTTTACATTGGCCACCAGCCACTTTTAAGGAATTATTTGCACCTCTTCTTTACAGTGTTAACATTTAAAAATTAAGTAACAACTTCAAAGACAAATAGTTATCATTAGCTGCTGAGTGCCTGACTTCCTAGGGGTGGCGTAAAGAGGAAGGACAAGTAGAGTCCAGTTCAGCAGGTCAGGATCTAAAATTAAACCAGGAGTAAAATGCAGATGATGCAATGCTCATTTCGTTCTGTACAGTGAAGTAGGGCAAGCTAGAGGTTTTGCCCGGAGTGATGTCAGTTGTTATAAAACAGCTTCTTTTCATTGTCTAGAAAAGAACCCAATCATTAAACTTTAGAAGTCGGGTTGAGTAGAAATTGCAACACACTCCATCAAATTTATGTAGTATTCCAGGAGGTAGGAAAGCATAAACATTACTATTTAATGCAGCTTCAATTGTAATCTCAATGCTATGTTAAAAGACTTTTCATTCTTCCTAGACTTTCCTGGTAGACACAAATGTGCTCAGCTAAAGCACCTGCTCTCAGTGAAAAATACCTCATGAACATTTGTCTCTTCAGCATATCTGTATAATGTACAGAGAAAATAGTTACCTAGTGAACATTTCAAATAGCTTCTTAAGCATAATAAATATAATTCATCAGCCTAGACAGTATCCTAGTTCAAAAACAAACAAACAAACAAAAACCAACCAAACACCCCCAGCTATAAAAGACATTCCTGGGACAATCAGAAGCTTAAATGTGATCAGAATATTAAAATTGTACCAGGGAATTGTTTTCTTAGGTGTGATAATGGTACTGTGATTCTGAAGCTATGTCCTTAAGAGGGGCAGGCTGAAGTATTCAAAGGTGAAGTATTTTGATGTCTGCAGCTTTGTCAAATGGTGTAACAAAGGCATATCTATTTTCTGTATTTTTGAAAATTGTCATAACAAAGAACTGGGGTGAGGGGAACAAAGGGCATCTTTTTAAAGTTCCTTAGTCAACAGTACTGTGAAGAACGGAGCAGTAACTTCATACCCTTTGGGTTTGTAGTGCTGGTTGTTGGTTTTGCTGTTGCACTCCAGGTACAGTTAAGCAAGTGCAGTCTCTGCCCGAACCAGGAGCAAGCAGCTCTTAATCACACTTACATCAAAGAGATTCAGCAAACACTACGAGCTAACCTGAGGGGAAAAAGTCCACACCTGACATAATCTTCTTTACGAGCTAGCCTGAGGGGACAAAGTCCACACCTGACATAATCTTCTTTACGTTCCTGAAGTATTACTGGTTACTTGCCCTTTCAAGTTGCTTTGGTTTGCATTTTCCAGCAGTCCTGTCTGTATTTGGGGACCTGTATTTCTTTCTTTTTTTGCTGGTAAACTCTGCCTCCCTCAGCCCCCCCCAGCCCCAGCCAAAAGGAATTTATTTTTGGCCCATGGCCACAACCCAGATGACTTTTATAGAGGCATCTTTCTGCCCAACCACCTATTGTTGAATCTGATTCTGTCTATATTTATTTCTTGAGCCACCCAATCTCATCCTGCAGTTTAAAAAAGGAAATCATGGGAGAAACTCAGAATCACATTTTGTGCTCTTGTCATCTGAATTTTTTTAAAAAGCAAATTTAGTTGAGAATTTTGTATACCAGGAGTCCATGGCATTATTTTAAAAAGTTAAATAGCACACTAAGAAGGCAGTGCTGCCATTAATATTCAACAATTACTCTATGCTTCAGATTACAGTTTACCAGGCTCATAGTGCTATCGGTTGTAAGTATGCTACAACCAGTGCTTGTCTTCTATAATTGCGCAGGAAGTGAGGCCACCAGGATCACCTAGTTTTAGCAATTACGGCTGGTGTCCAGGAAGGTGTTCATGTGAACTGAAAGTTAGCTTCTGGCTTAGGACCGGGTCACTAACTTGGACTTGGGGGCTCCCGCAATGTCTGCGAGGCGCGAGCCGGCCGGGGAGTGGGCTAAGCGTGTGCCTCCTCCACCAAGATGGACTCGGCGTCGGGGGCCGCCATCTTGGTCAGGGCCGGAGCGGCAGCCAGCTGGAGGCTGACGCTGGCAGGGTTTTCCAACTCAAAGGTCGCCATGAGTCAGTGAGCGGACAACGTGGGGCAAACCCAGCTGAACCCTGGGCCCCGCGTAGCCCGGGGGCGCCGGCTAGGCCGCGGGCCCGGCGACGGCTCGCCCGAAGGATGGTGAAGTGGCGAGTGCTGAGGCGCTGCCTGCAGCTGCTGGCGCCTTCGGAGGAGCCGGCGCGACAGGGTCGAAGTCGGAGTCGGGGGCGGGGGAACCCGAGCGCTGGCAGCTGCGGCCACTCCGGCTGCACGGGGGCGCTGTGGCCCGCAGCCGAGAAGCGGCACAGGCGGCGGAGACACAGCACGCGTCCGGCGTCGCCCCGCGCCAGGTGAGCCTGCGGCCCCTCCCGGCGCCCTCACTGCGCCCCCGCCCGCCGCCGCCCCCGGGGCGCCGCGCTCCCTCCCGGGTCCAGCGCTGGGCGGCTTCGTTCCGCCCGCCCGCTGTTCCCTTCCACGGTTCTGCTGTGTCGTCTCCTCGGTGTCCGGGTGGGGGCCCGGCCTGGGGCTGTTTGCTCTTTCCTGATTAGTAAAACGGGCTGTGGGTGGGATTCCCGTCCCGAGCCCTGCCTCCTCCGGGAGATGCTGCGCTGGTGAGTGGCAGGGCTTCATCCGAATGTCCTCACCTCGCGAGTTGCGGAGCTCGCGTTTCGGAAGGTGCCTGAGTGAAGAGCCACATTATTATTATTTTTTTCCCTTGGGAGAGAAACCGTCTCTGGGATTTGACTTAGATCCCATCTTCTCTGCAAATCACAGGTTGCGTCTCCACTGGAATACACGTGGGTGTATCTTTTGGATTTATGTAAATGAATGGGTTCCTTAGAGCAACTTTTTTCTCCTTCATCTGTAGTTATTTATCTTGTAAAAAATCCATTCCAACAGGTTTCTCCTCTTTTACCTTGAAAGTTAACCAAAGAATGGAAATGAGCAAAAAAAAAAAAAAAATGGAGCAAGGTGGGGCGGGGTGGTGGAAGCCTTGCTTTCTTGAATTTTCTGTACTGTGGTTGGTTGGTTGTAAATTGGGTATTATGGCTGGCTTTTCAGAGCTTGTATTCAGATAGGTACCCCCCCTCCCCCGCTCGCCCCTTGAATAGAACTGACAAGGGTCCTGGTAGTTGAGATAAAGACGTTTCCACGGGATCCAGAGTTTGATGCACCACACCTCAACTGAACCTGGAAAATATTAAGAGAATGAAAAGGTTAACCTTTAAAACGTTTAGTTCTTGTCCTTCCTTGCCTTTACTGCAGGTTGTTCTGTATATGTTATAAAATGACTCACCTGGTTTACTTTGGCTTAACATGAAGTGTTTACTATTTGATAATTCTGATGAATTGAAAAGTTATTCCTGAGATACAGCTCTCAGAAAACGAAGAATAATTTCTATCTTTGTTAAAAATGGATTCCTAGCTGTTTCATTTCTATTTTCTGCTACATTGTTTTTGATTTAGCTGCAGACGTCCACATCTTTTAGAAAGAAGTTATGTAATCTTTAAAAAGATTACCTGTATCCCACAGTAGTCTGATTTTGTTGTAAGAAAATATTAGGTCCGTTAGAAAAATTTAGGGCAAGTGTACTCGTTTAAAATAAGGATTTAAGATAGAGATTGACTAAACTTAAAACTTTTAAGCAAATTAAAATATAATCACAAGTTTCAAAGGTTTTATTTCATGACATTTGCAGGCTTTCCTACTGCAAGAATTTTAGCAAGTCTCCAAGAGACAAAAATACTTAGTGTATTTCTCATACCCTTATTTTCACTCACAGTTCCAAATTATATTGGACAGATTTCATATTGCCAAATTTAATTTTTAAATTAGTCCAGTTACTGAATTTTAATGTAAACATTTCATCCAAGAGTTTTGGTTACTTTAGTTGATACAGTCATCCTCTGTGTTTGAAAAGGGTATTTTTGTTACTTTCGGTATTTGTGAGTTTGAGAAACTGAGGGGGTTTTAAAGAACATGTTGTATGTGTTTGGAAAAGTACTGTTTGCCTTTAGTTTTGTTTCATTCTGCTTTTTCTTTGTAGTGGTAGATAGCTGTGGATAATAGTGGGGTTTTTTCATTTCACTCCACTCTTATGTAAATAAATATGGCTGGCTGTACCTGGAGAGCAGTGTTGATCTGGGCATTTTAGATTGAAATGCATACAAGTAAAAAGTGTTTTCATTGAAGTATTGGGGACGTGAACTTACACATAATTCATGGTTAACAAGCATCTTTATCTTGAAAGCCTATGAGGGCATGTATAAAATTGGTATTAAAGGAATCACCTATGTGATTTCCAGCATGAGGTTCAAGTCCTAGAGCATTCTAATTGCTATAATACTGAAAGGATTCTATCTATATATGTTATAGTGCTTTACTTACTTGACTTGTGTATTTCATGACCATTTATTGTGTATTTAAATCCTAACAGACTTTTGTGACATTTTATGTGAACATATATATCCCCAGGAGGCAGTTTTGTTATTCAGAGATGTAGTCTTTTGCCAACTCAGCTGGTTAAATAATGTATTATCACTTTATAATTTATAAAGTTCTTTCAAATATTAATATATTTCTTTTTAGTTTGGTTTTATAGATACATAATATGTGAGTTTATTAACCCCATTAAACAGATAAGGAAAACAGGAAACAGCCTGGGAGATTTCAGTGATTTGTCCAAGGTCCCTTAGCACAGCAGCCCTGGCCTTTGGCAGAGTATATACTCTGCCAAAGAGTATATGTTGCTGCCTCTTCTTAGAAGGGGGTCCCATGAAGCCAGGGTAGAGCAGCGTGAATCTGCAAGCTTTGGTCAGCATCACAGCCGTAGATGGTACCCCTAAACCTATGTGAGTGGTCAGTGCCATTGGTTATGGAGGCACAGGGCTGGTATACAGCTGAATCAACATAAATTCCCTGTGGCTGAGAAACAGCTCAGTGTGCACCTGCTCCCTAGAACAATCCGCCTTTCCCCTTGAAGGCAGCAGATTTTTGTGTTTATCTCATTTGGGGGCCTTTCCAGATTAAGGAACATACTGATTGAACAGAAAATACCTGTAGGTTTCTGTACTCTTTTGTAATCTCAGTGATAAGAATAAAGTTGTCAAAATAAAGAAACACCAAGCTTCCTTTTTGTTAGTGGCCCTCCTTGAACTATGGACTTGTTTGTTTTGCTTACAAGACCCTGAGGCTAGGACAACTGGACCACAGCAGTAATTTGTTATGAAAGTTGTTTTGTGAATTTTGAAGGTCCTTCAAACTACAAAAATGTTTGTAGTTTTCAAGTTGTTCTCTTTTCTTTTTAAGATTTTTTTTTTAAAATTGGGGAATTGGGGGATGGGAACAGCGCTGGGGAATTGGGGGAAGGGGAACAGACAAGTTGCTGTCTTTTTGTTCTTCAGTCTAGTTGTGGAGGACATTGCTTCACTGGCCCAAGTTGGCACCATCATTGCACTCTTCCCGGGCGAGGCAGATCAGTCGCCGGCTTCTGGACGGCCGCTCACTGCGGCTGCTGGCTGCTCACGCTGGCTGCTGGCTACACACAGTAGCCCATGACTACCCACTGCCACAGGGGCTGCAGCCTACGCTGTCGCTGGTGACTCACAGCAGCCCAGCTCCAGGTTGACCTGTTGTTCAGCATCTTAGCTGTGGAGGGCAGTGTCACTGGCCCTCATATGTGGAATCCGAACCGGGGCCCTCTGGCATCCCAAGCCAGCTCTTAACCAACGGCCACTCTGCTGGCCCTCAAGTTGTTCTCTTTTTAAGTTAACTGTATTCATTTCTTTGGCCTACTTAGAGAGTTCATGAAAATAAGTACTATATACAGAGGGTGCCAAAAAAATTGTATACATTTAAGAAAGGAAAAAACTGTATTAAAATTGTAATATTAATACAATGAATAACACTAGCATTCATTTGATTGACGCAATCTTTTAAGTGAACATCATACTACACATTGCTACCATAATTCAATTCAACTTGAAAAGTAATACATAGATAACATCTCTTAAGATGAGCACATTTTTTTTGGCACCCCTGGTATATTCAGAATATTGTGCAATTGTATGGTTGAAGTAGCTAATGAAAGCTTAAAGAATTTCTGAACTCAAAGTTCTTCTTTTTAAACTTGAGGTCAATTTAACTGTTTGTGCTCTAAACTAAGCGAAATACCCGACCTGAGGTGAAATGTGTCATTTATCTTTCCCTGCTGACCATATGCTTTTTTTGGTTTTAAGTGTTTCTAAGCATACTTAAGGTGAGAGCATGGCTAAAAAATAGTTCAGGCTCCAAACAAGCCAGAGCTGGGCCCTTGGAATGGTGTAATTCTCTGGCCTGACTTACTTCATCTATTCAAGTAAAGGGGTCGCACAGTGATGCCTTGAGTCATGGAATGTTCAAGCAGGAAAGGACCTTTGAGAGTATGTCTAAGTTCTTTAAACTTACAGGTTTCCTGTTTTTACTCTTTTACAAGAGTTTTTGACCTGTCATGATACCACAAAAGTGAGACATCAAAATTAGACTTTTCCACCATTTCAGAGATGAGATACTTTAAAATTCTTGGGTGAAAGTTGATTCTCATTCTTTTCCTTCCATAGCATCTCTGCTTTATATGTAGATGTAATGTCCAGTGTGTTAAATATATGTGTGCTGTTCGGAGCCTTTTTCTTAGCTGGGTGAATGTGAATGCTGGTGCACATAGTGAATATCATCACAATGAAGAATTTGACAAACTTGATGTTCTCAGCAACATTCTCTTGGTTAAGTGTGATTATATAGAGCTTTATAATTTCTTTTTGCTTAGCTGCCCAAATACTTTAAAATCATACTTTATAATGTGCTCATCTCCAATTTATTATAAAATGCCCATATTTT
This sequence comes from Hipposideros armiger, assembly GCF_001890085.2. NCBI lineage: Eukaryota > Metazoa > Chordata > Mammalia > Chiroptera > Hipposideridae > Hipposideros > Hipposideros armiger. The sequence continues at coordinate 1,102,005 of NW_017731586.1, forward strand.
AATACACTTTGTTAAAAGACATAATGACGCATTTATGTGGTACCCTGAGGTTGTAGAGTGATCAATCCTCCAGGTTTTCCCGGCCCTGAGGGGGTCCCCGGATGCAGGACTTTCAGTGCTAAAACTGGGAAAGCTCCGAGCACGTTAGATATGTTGGTCCTCTTCCCTGAAGGTGTCACTTAATGGGACTTGATTAACAGTTCTTCCCAGTTGGAAGAATAAAATGCTGTATGAACTCAAAGATGTCTTTTCAATATCTTCAAGGCCCCATGTATTGTTTCTGTTTATATGACCGAAATAACAGAACTAATTTATTATTTGTTGTGTAACTTTGAGAACAATTTAGCAATGAAATATATAGAAAAGTTACATCACTTGAAATTTTCATGTAAAATTAAACGGGCGATCATATTTATAAAGGAACTTCTATTTATTGTCTACTAAGTGCTTTTTACTTTGAAAGAAAAAGACTGTTGAAAGCCAAAAGGCTAGCCTTGTAATTGAGACCATAACTGTTGGCTATATGCTGTTAGCTTCAGAATCTAGATATCTGTTCAAAATAAATGTATTGTTTTTTTTTCCAGATTTAACATGATTAGTGGAAAGAGCATTGGAGTCTGATCCAACTTGGGTTGGATCTCCAGATCCAACTGTTACCAGGTTTTTGGTTTTATGTAAACTGTTAAACTCTGTGAACCTCTATTACATCACCTGTAACATGAAGATAATATCTACCTGTGGGAATGTTGTGAGGATTAAAAAAAGTAATGAATAGGGCCAGCCGAGTGGTACGTTGGTTAGGAGTTGGCTTGGGACACCAGCTCTGAGAAGCAGGGCCCCGGATCAGATCCCACATGAGGGCCAGTGACGCTGCGCCCTCTACAGCTAAGATGGTGAACAACAGCTCGACCTGGAGCTGGGCTGCAGTGAGTCACTGGCGATGGCGTAGACTGCAATGGGGCTGGCTGGCAGCTGGCGTGTGCGTTAGTTAGCTTTTGTGGGCCGCTGTGAGAGGCTGTTCAATGGCCGGCGAGTGACCACCTCACCCGGGAAGAGCACAATGATAATACCAACATGGGCCAGTGACACGACATCCTCCACAACTAGACTAAAGAACAAAAGGACAGCAACTTGTCTGTTCCCCTTTCCCTGATTCCCCAAAGCTGTTCCCCTCCCCCAACTCCCCAGTAAAATTAAAAAAGAAAAAAGAAAAAAAATATATACAGAGTGTTTGGTACATAGTAAGTGCTTAATAAACTATGAACTATAGCAATCATGTACCCACGTTTGCATTAGGAAGACATATTTTGATATTATTACCTTTTGTGTTTCAATAACTTTGTAAATGTCTCAGTTATGGTCATTGTATCAGTTAGGATTAGCTTGGGGAGGTCCAGCATAGGAAAGTCCAGGCATGGTATGGTGGCCTTTGAAGTCCTTCTAGTTCTCTACGCCATTCCTAGGGCTCATGAAGGCTCCAGGCAGCAGGATGCCGGATGAATCAAGAAGAATGCTTCCCTTTCCCTAAAGGAGACTCCCAGAAGCACTTCTGTTTGTATCCCATTGGCCGTTCCTAGCTGGAAGGCTGGGAATCACAGTCGTTCAGCTGGTGCATAGCTACCCTAAGTAAAACTGGGTTTCTGTTACTGAGGAGAAAAGGGAAACTAGATTTTATGGTAGGCATCTTCTAGCCTTTACCACTGTGTCACCACTTTATCACCACAGAATTCAACTACCCACGTATTCCTCAAGGTTTTTCAGTTTTTAATTCCATAATTAGCCGAGTTAGTGGGAACGTCCTTTGTTGAGTTTTGTCTCACTGCCAGTTAGTTACTTTTGCTTCTCTTATAATTCAGTTCTCAGCAGTTCTTTTCAAAAACAGTGAACTCTGTCGCAGTGTAAAGTAATTAGGAGTTGAAGCTCCTGCTATTTGTTCATTCAATAGATATTTATTGAGCACTTATCAGGTACAGGATGCTGTGGGTTATTACAATGTATGAATCATCACTGATTGTGTTTCTTTTTTTGGTATTTGACTTCCTGGGAACATAGAGAAGAATTTGTGACTCAGCTGACCTGTGTACAAGTCTGTGACCTATCAAACTTTGTCCTTAGCATTGTCGTCTTCCCAATTTTCGTACGGTGTAGCCATCTTGGGGTTATGCTACCCCTCTAACTTGGAGTATGGGTCATGGAGGAAGAGTAGGCTTTATGGTTGGCAGCTGCCAGGCTAGCATGAATTTGGGGGTACCATAAAAGACCCTTTGGTCTTTCCCAAATGCCTGTCCTATGTTTGTGCCAATGACTGATTCAAAGTGTACTGGTTCTCAGTCTATATATTATATATTAGAATCACCCACAAAACTTTTAAAAACAACCTGGAGAGCCCCCACCAGACATTGTGAGTCAATATCCTCAGGTGTAGTTTAAAAAGCTCCACAGGTACAGACCATCCCCAATTTACAATGAATGGTTCAACTTACAATTTTTTCTTACTTTACAGTGCTGCAAAAGCAATACACATTCAATAGGAACTGTACCTCGAATTTTAAATTTTGAAATTTTCCCAGACTAGTGATAGGCCGTACAATATTCTCAGGTGATGCTGGGCAGTTAGCCATGTGATCTCAAGGGTAAACAACCGAGAGTACAGTGTGCTGTTTTGTCATCATTCTTTGTTTTACGTGGTTCAGTGTTTCAAGCATTCTTCAGGTCCAGCTTGCTTTCAGCTGTGCATGTTAATAGTGAGTACTCATACAACCATTCTGTTTTTCACTTTCAGTACAGTATTCATTGAATGAGATATTAACACTCAATGGTAAAATAGGTTTTGTGTTAGATGATTTTGTCTAACTGTAGGCAAATATAAGTGTTCTGAGCACTTTTAAGGTAGGCTATGATGCTTGGTAGGTTAGGTGTGTTAACTACATTTTTGACTTCTGATATTTTCAACTTATGATGGGTTTATTGGAATGTAAGTAACCCCATCGTAAGTCCAGGAGCATGTGAAATTCTGATGGGCAGCCAGCACTGAGAATCACAGGTTTAAAGCTTTGTACCCAGCTGGCTTGGAAATGGCCTAGGGAAGAGCCCCACTTGGTCACCCTGGAGATCAGATCCTTCTTTGATAACCTGTTTTGACCACTGGAATGGGAGGGGGAGAGTGCTGAGATTAGTGGAGTCACTTGGTGGGCGATGGAAGACACTGACATGCTTTAGGGGATGTTTAGCTAGAGCTCGCCTTGCTGCCCTGTTTTGCCTGTTCCTATTGTGGGACATTTTTCCTTTGAGCCAACCAACTTTGGTAGTGGGCTCAAGCTCTGGAGAAGGTGCTGGTTATAGGCGTGTTTGCTATTGGTATTCTGAATTTGCACATTTTTGCTCACTGGGGTGGGTGGGGGGACAGTGAGGGGAGATGAAGGGGGTGAGGGTGGAGAGGAATATTATTATTTTCAGAACCAGGACACTATCAAGGTTTATGAGAGCCTCTCGGTTAACCCAGGAGAGTTGGCGAGGCCATGGGGAGCTGCGAGGTTGGATAGGAATCCTGTGGAGAATCATGGTTTCTGATTTATTGGCAGAGTTGTGTGAATTCCAGGAAGACCAGGGCTTCTCTTACTCAAATATGAGAACAAAAACACATTCCAGAGTTTATTCCATTTCTGTTTCTTCATGCCATTGCCCTCAGTGCAGAAATTTCAAAATGGAATATATACCCCATTAACCCTTATTAAACAGTGTTTACAACATAATAAAACAGTGACTTACAGTTATTGAGGGCTTACCATGTGCCAGACACAGGCTTAGGGGCATTTTGACCAATGACCCAATGAATAGGCACCAGACAAGGAAACTGAGGCTTAGAAGGATGACACGGGTGCCAAGTTGGGAAGTATTTATTTTAAAATGTTTTAAATCCCTTGTGCTCCTTTTTCTGGTAGTGTGGTTTTTCCTAATAAACGATTCATGTTAGTGCCCTGGGTTTTGCTTTCTTGTAAAACCCCCCATTGTTGGTTTGTTTTTTTATTTACCTTTTTCTCACAAAGGATTGGCAAGGCTGACATCCAGAGCAGAAAAACATCTGCCCTCTGCCACATTCATTCATAAATGAATCAGGGGCTCAGGTAACCTCTCTAGTGACTTCCTGGCTTTCCATTCATTACCTTTCTGTTGACATCAGGGCCCTTTAATTTGTTGGCCAAATTCAGAAGGTTGTAAGCCTTTCAGTGTCACTGACCCCTGTAGATCAGGGGACTTTCTTGTCAATGTGACCCAGTGGCATGTAAGGAAAAGTATTGGTTATCATTTCAAGAATTTGCGCCAGTGTGTTTTAGAAATGCCTTATTCTAAAGACTATACAATTTTCGTTACTCAGAACCAACATTTCTGTAAACTTGATGTGAAGCCAAAATCAATCTGTATGTTTGCTTATGATTTTTTTCCCCCTCAAGGATTTTGAGTCCTCGGAGGTCAGGGGCTTGTATTGCCCATTATACCTGGAGAGGTAGAACTTAGATAATGTACACATTCAAACAGTGTTTGTTAAATATAACTTTAACTTTGCTTTCAGTAGAGGTCCTTATAAATATACCTGAAATCTTACAAGAATGAAAGTCAAACAGCTATTTGATGTATCAGATTTGTCATGAAATCTCTTCTGAAATATTTCATGCTCAGATTAACCTCCTGGTCTGCCTGATAAACCTGTGAAACTACACTGTCTCCCCCAGTAGCTAACTCACGTGTGCTCAGCTGAGAAATACCGTGCTTACCCCTTGCTAACCCAGCCTAGGAAAAGTGGCTGGATCCGAGTGGCTGCTTTGCTGGAGACATCCTACGAGGACGGGAACTTGGAAGGGTCAGCCCAAGGCTAAGGCTGCCTTAGAGGGGACAGCTTTTGGGTGGCTGAGGCTGGCTCTTTGGTGCAGCCAAAGATTGTTAGAATTTTAGAGGTGAAAGGGACCCTGGAGGAACAGCCCAGCACTCTCATTTTACAGATGAAGAAAGTGAGTCTCAATGATAATGAATAAATTTTAAAGGTTACATAATTCAGTAGAGTGAAAGTTGGAACGAGAACTGAAGTCAGAAGTAAAAGAATATGCGTTATTCCTCATTGCCCTTTCTGTCTGGGAGCCGTGTAGACACATATTTCTTTATTCCTTTTCTTTATGAGTTATACTTTAAAAATAAAGTTTTGGGGGCATAATTGATTGAGACAGACACAGGAGAGAGAGGGGTACATTTTGAAAGCATTTTTAATTCTTGGCTTAAGGAATAGTAAATGAACATTTAAGATCATCTAACATATTTAGGATACATTTTTAAATTTCACAGGCATCAGTTTAATCTTCTTTCCTCCCCACTCTCCCCAACCTTTTCAGTTAAACAATTGTGTAACACTTAGGTACTGTTGATTGTCCCAGAAATGAATCTGCACTTTTTGTTTGCTATTATTTTAAAGATATTAAGGAAGTGATAACTATGCCATTTCAATAAACATTTTATTCATGTTTTCTCAATTTGCCATAACATGCCATTTGATTATCCTAAAGATTCTAGTTGTACTACTCTAAATGGTATTTTTAAATGGGCTTTGGTCCTAAGCTTGATATTTACCTTGTTTATTGTTTCTAACTCTAATCAAAGCTTTGCTTTCTTATTTACATATCGGAAAAAACTTATTGTACAGGAAGCACCTACAGTGTATGCTTTTTGGTGACTTAAAATCTGTTAACAGCCTGTGAAATGACTTCATTAAATATATTGAATTTTGTCTAATAGCATAGAGTTTCCAAAGTTGTTGGCATTCTATGATCAAGAACATTTGTTGTCCTTCACTGCTTTTTTTAAAATTTAAATTAAATTTTTTTTTTTTAAGGATTTTTTTTAAATTAGGAAATTGGGGGGATGGTAACAGAGCTGGGGAATTGGGGGAAGGGGAACAGACAAGTTGCTGTTCTTTTGTTCTTCAGTCTAGTTGTGGAGGACATTGCTTCACTGGCCCAAGTTGGCACCATCATTGCGCTCTTCCCGGGCGAGGCAGATCAGTCGCCGGCTTCTGGACGGCCGCTCACGCTGGCTGCTGGCTACACACGGTAGCCCATGGCAACCCACTGCCACAGGGGCTGCAGCCTACGCTGTTGCCAGCGACTCAAGGCAGCCCAGCTCCAGGTTGAGCTGTTGTTCAGCATCTTAGCTGTGGAGGGCAGTGCCACTGGCCCTCATATGTGGAATCCAAACCGGGGCCCTCTGGCATCCCAAGCCAGTTCTTAACCATCGCGCCACTCGGCCAGCCCTAATTTTTTTATTTTAAGATTTTATTGGGGAATTGGGGGAGGGGAACAGTGTTGGGGAATTGGGGAAGGGGACCAGTCAAGTTGTTCTTCAGTCTTCGTTGTGGAGGGCGCCAGTCGCCATCTGGCTTCCCGTCGGCAGCTCATGGCCTCTAAGCTCAAGGTGCTGTGTTCAATCTTAGTTGTGGGAGGGCGTAGCCACCATCTCATGCGGAGTTGAACCAGCAGTCTTGTTTTTAAGAGTGCATGCTCTATCTGCTGAGCCATCTGGGCGGCAGCTCAGCTCAAGGTGCTGAGTTCAGCCTTAGTTGTGGGTGGGCGTAGCCCATCATTGAACAGGCAATCTTGTTGTTGCACCAGCTAAGCCATCCTGCCACCTGTTGGCAGCTCGGGCGCAGCGTCACTGGCCCATGTGGGAATCGAACTTGCGGCCCTGTTGCTCAGAGCTTGCGCTCTTAAGCCAATTCTTAACCAACCAAGCCACTTGGCTGGCCCCTTCACTGCTGTTTGAAAAGAAAACATAATCTCTATTTGCATCCCTGAAGAGTCCAATTATGTTTTTGTATTTATTCCTTTCAAAACTGCCTGAGTCGTAGGATGATTTTGGTAAGGCAGCATTTCTTTGTGATTTTTTTTTTTTTTGTCAAATGACAAAAATAGCACAGTTTAGTAACAAGTTTGATGTCCTTTATTCAAGGGTAAACAATCCTTGGGTTGGGGATTGTGTGTCTTATAAGCAGTGGAGTATGCCTCCCAAGGGTTTTTGGCCAAGAGTTAGAAAAGTTACTTCAGGAGCAGAGCAGCAGGTCGTTTTTCTAGGGTAAAGTAACCTGAGCTGGAAACTTGTGATTGCTGTATGGTAGGTTTCTTTGGCGGGTGTGTCCCTTGGTCTAGATTGGTGATGTGGGCCAGGCCACTTGGGCGGCCTGCATTTGTGGTGCTGATATACAAATTCATTTTATAATTTGTCAAAGTCATTTTTCTGTCAATAATCTGATGAGCACTGTATAATATAGACAAAATTTTTTTTCTTAACACAAGAACATACTGTGATTATTATAAAGCATAAGGAAACTTAGACTTTTTATAAAAGTACTTTTCTTCATAAAATTTTTAAAGAAAGAAAAATTTCAGCAATCTGAGTTTTTAAATCTGTCTGAAATTCTGGAATGTTATCTTTCACCTGAAAAGCAACTCATTTGAATAAAAAGATTCTAGTTATCTTATTTTTTACTCTTTATTGAATATAAAAATAGTAGTAAGAACAGTTTGCATTTGTGGAGCGTTTTATGATACTAACCCATGAAGTCAATGATCTGCATTACAGTCCTTTGTCTTTATTTAACAGATGAGTAAGCCCAAGTTTAGAGAAGTTAAGTTACCTTCTTCACATTAATATCTGTAGTTAATGGTAGAGTTGGAGTCCTAGCTTCCACTCCCAACTAATGTTCTTTCCACTTCTGTGAAGATAAGTTGTTTGGTGAGATATATAAACCTAAATTTACAAACATCTAAATGTATATTATACAAAGGGTGCCCCCAAAATGTATACACATGACTTGTGTTCATCTTTGTTATCGGTATATATTGAGTATTACAATTTTAATACAGTTTTTTCCTTTCTTAAATTGTGGATACATTTTTGGCACCCTCTGTATATATATACATGTACATTAATTGTAACATTTTTTACTCAATAATTATTAAAAATTGTCATAACTTATTTTTAGTGTGCTCCTAGCAATTTGCTTTGCTTTCCTTTAGCTTTTTAGCAAAACTGATTGTTAAATCAACAAAGTGAGTTAAAAATGAAAGTCACTGGTAACAATGTGATATTTTCTTTGTTGATGTACGTTGTGTACATATCTCCCACAGAACATTCGCCCTTTCATTACCGGGTGTACTTCCCACGCTTGGACAGATGTACTCTCCCAGGAGTCTTCTAAATGCCTGTGGGGTTAACAGCAATCTCAAGGGAGATCTGTAGTGCATGTGAAGAATGGGCACAGTTTACTTGAACCTACTCAGCCCTTTTCAGGCACTTCAGTGAATTGAAAAAGTGTCATTAGCTATGTTATCTAGCATTGTATTAAAAGGATCCTTTGCTTCACTACAGATAGGAGAGCTAATATAAAATTGTGAATTTAGTGTTTTTAGCTGTCTGAAAACACAGTTCTGAATATTTTTCAGATTTAATGTCAGAATCTTTGTTGGTATGTGATGGACAGTTACTCAATTAGTATTTATTAAATGTCAACTCTAGGAATGATGATTGGCAGTGTCATGAATTATGAGTTTGTTGTAATCCCAAGCATATATTGTAGTGTATTTTTTCTTTAATTTTTTAAAATGATAAAGCAATGCATTAAATTCTAGGCAGCTGGCAAATCTTAAATGTCAAAGAAAGAAAGGATGAAACATTTGCTTTTGAAATAGAAAATTGTTGTTTTTTTGAAAGCATGTTACTCACGTGTGCAGTTATTAAAGTAAAATATTTGTACTTGGCAGACTTGTCTTCACCAAATGTCACAACTCAGATCTCTCTTTGATTAGAGATATGGGGTAATTCCTTCTGCTAGTAAGTAGGCAATTAATCCTCAAAGAAATGTAGAGAATGTAGTTGATAATTACTAGATGCCATTTATGTTGTCCTTTTCATAACAAAATGTTCTTTAAAGAACATTTGTATTTTATATTTATCAGTTGTCATAGGGTTTTGTTACCTTGAAATTTAGCTCTTGTTCACAGAGGAAAGGAGGGTCAGCAAAATAATTATGGTTCTGATTATATTTAATTACCAAGGCTAATGTTTTTACTCCTGTTCCAAAATATGTAAAATTGTGTATTTCATCAATTTTAAGAGAGATTTTATTCACATGTGAACACTGCTGATATCAGGCTATGTCATATAATGCATGACATAATTGATAACATTTTACCTTCTTAGTGGCACGTAAAATAACAATGTGCCTTACAATTCATTGGCTTCTTCAACTGGATACAAATCAGTGTGATGTAATGATCTTTATCAGATTTAAAACCCCTCGGAAAACACAGGTTGTTTAGTTTGTTTGTTCTCATGAGCATGCACATCTTCCACTTACTGTTGGCCCTAGATCAAGGCAGAATTTTCACTTACCTTGTTAACTTTGGAGATGGGTACATGACAAGGAATCATTAAGAAATTTGCTACATTTAATTCAGGACACCCCAGGCTAGATGTTAAGATGTCTGAGTTGGCAAAGCATTTATTATAGTTAATAACATCATATGGAGACCCATTCTCCCTCATTTCTAGTTTTCCTGTCATCTTAGCTTTGATGTTTAAAGATGACCCTGTGAGATTGTTGCTGTATCCACTGCAGAGTGACCAGACGGTTGATATTTGATAAGGAGCCTTCTCATATGACCCAGCCCTCAGGCAGGCTCCACAGCGCTGGTGGCCTGAGGCTCACTTTGTCACTGGAGCACGTATTGACTGAGCTTGTCATTTTGCACACTCACTGAATGGACTTCCAGTACTTTTCATCCAAAAGAATGAGTCCAGATTGTCATGGTTCAGACTTTTATGTCCTCCTGTTCCTTCTCATCATTTCACACAGTGGATAGTGTGAAATGGTGTGTGTGTCTAGAGCCAGCATTTTGTGTTGCTTGAATAGCTTTGAATGTACTACACAATCCCGTGACTATCCATGTCCATACACTTCCTCTTCACACCCCAATGTGTTTTCAAAACCCTGTGCAAAGGCTCTGTGATGGCAGTAGGTGGTCCTGAGGTGGGAGCACAATGCATTTCAGGAAATAGTTTAAGGTTACTTGTTTGGAGCAAAGGAGGCGAGTGTGGGCAGGGCTAAAACCACACCATCTTACTGACCTTTGCCCTCATTCTGAGAACAAAGGGTTTTTTCCTTTTTGTTTGTTTTCTGTCAGCGTTGCCTTTAAAAAGGTCACTCCTGAAGACTGGATTTTGTGTATATTGGGTGAGCGGGTGTGTTTAGAGACAATGGCTCTTTGGTAGAGACTTGTTTCCTTGGACTGATTGGAGTGAGTGGATGGGAGGTAAGAAAATGGGGATTATGTGAGTAGACAACTTTGAAAAAGTTGATTTTTCAGGGGGAAGCAGATCACTGAACCCATTTTTCATTCTCATTTTACACTCCAGGTCCCTGGAAAGTCTGGTCTTTTACTCTCACTTTTCTCACCACCAAGGCAACCTGGATCACAGGGTCATCCATTTCCACTGAATGCCAGTGAGCACTTCTGCTTGAATTCTTGCTTCCCATGATCTCAAACCCTACCTCAAACTGGGGCAGAATCCACCATCTCTTCCATACTCCAAATGCTTGCTTTCCCTTAATTCCTTTATTTGATTAGTGGTGCTGCCATTTCTGATTCCTCCCACTTTTGTAATCCCCCTCCCTGCAACCTGCTGTCCAAATTGTCCAAAGTTTGCGACCATTCAGAGACTCTGGAGTCTTCGTGATTCAGCTTCTCTATTGTCTCTTCAACTTATTCTGTTCTTGCCTTCTCACTGTCAACTACCTCATCATCTCTTGACTGGGCTGCTGTCAACCTCTCAGTGCTTCAGTTAAAAACTGGGGATTACAGTGCCTACCTTGAAATTTTGCTAGGAGCAGCAGTTTAAATGAAATGTGTAAAACATGTGAAACATGGAAGATGGCAGAATAGACAAGACGCTGTGCCAACTGCCTCCCAGGATCACACCAAAACTACAGATAATTTATACAACATTCAACCTTGGAAGTCCCCTGAACACAAGATGAACAGAACCTCTAAACAAAGGACTTAAAGAGGAGGCCACATCGAGTCTGGTAGAAGGGGTGGAGACGAGAGATGGTGAACCCCATGAGGGACACCTCAGTGATGGGGAGGCTTCTCCAGTTGGGGGAGAGACCCTCTGGCCCCACACCAAGCTCACCAGCCCAGAGTTACCTTGCCAGGAAGAGGAGTTCCACGATAGCTGGCAGTAGAAATTAGTGAGGACTCTCTTTGCTCAACTCGGTGAGGCTGAGGGCGGCTAGAGAGCCAGTGGAGCCGGCCCATGGACTTGCTCTCTGGTGAGCACTCACCCAGTCCCTGGTGGAGGGAATAGCTGTGTGAGCGGGGCCCAGGAGCCTGCAGGGAAGGACTGAACTGAGAACCTTTGGCACAGGAGCTGGAAGTTTTGGGACCATTGTTCCCCTGGTGTGGAGCTTGCACACGAGTATTATACAGGAGGGCGCCATTTTTTCAGGGCTGGGCCCTCCCACAGAGGCTCAGGTCTGGGACTGCATTGGCCTGCTGGAATTGGCGCAGGAGTGCGTGTGTGCTTGTGTGCTCATGCGGCCTTGTATCCCCACCCTCCGCACTGCTTGTGCTGAGTATCCAGGGAAACAACTGGCGGGCACTCAGGCTCCAACTGGTTGTTCATTGAGACGTGGGAGTGCACAATTGCCTTGGGTCCCCGCTCTCCACACTGTGCATGCAGAGTTGCCAGGCTGGCGATTGGCTGTCGGGCTGCTTGGCCTGATCTATGAGTGGCTGATTGGGACAAGCTGAGACTGGGAGTTTTCCTGGAAGTGTTGGGCCACAAGCTGTGCACCTGCGTGATTCAGCCGGGGCTTTCCTGGCGAGTTTGTATGGGCTGGTTGCTGGTGCAGGAGTGCATGCTGCTCTGACTTGGTGGAAGCCACTGACCACATTCTGTGGTGTCTTGGGGGCCTGCCCCGCCCACCTAGAGCTATGTTGCCGGGGGCACCCTGAACCCCTGGTGCCTGGCCTCCACCTCCGCAGGCCACAGGGGGTTTTTGCAGCAGCAGATAGCCTGCACCAACCTGTGAGGACACAGCAGCTAATTGCAGAAAGCTTACTACAAGCCTGAGAGGGAGGCCAGCACATGACGCACTGAGCCATTCCCCCCAACAGCTGGTGCTGAGTTGCCAGAGTCTCTCTATTGCTGAACAAGCGGTCTGCAGATTAAAGCGGGCAGAGAGCCCTTTTTTCTTTTTTTTTTCCTTTCTAGGTTATCTATCTAATACATCGAGGCAATCACAGAGTGACAGCCAGAATCAAGAAACAAAGAAACATGTCTTAAGTAAAAGATCAGAAGAAACCTCTAGAAATGGAACAAAGTGAAGCAGAGGTATCCAACCTTTCAGAGACAGAGTTTAGAACACGGATGATAACAATGTTTAAGGAACATAGTGAGGATATAAAGAAGGATAGAGATATCATAAAAAACAACCAGTTAGAAATAAAGAATACAATAACCGAAATGAAGAACACACTCGAAGGAATCACCAGTAGATTACATGAAGCAGAGGATCGGATCAGCGATTTAGAAGATAAAATAGCAGAAATCACCCAGTTGGAACAACAAAAAGAAAAAANAAGGGGAACAGCACTGGGGAATCGGGGAAGGGAACAGACAAGTTGCTGTCCTTTGGTTCTTCAGTCTAGTTGTGGAGGACGTTGCTTCACTGGCCCATGTTGGTATTGTGATCATTGCGCTCTTCCCGGATGAGGCGGATCAGTCGCCAGACACTGGACAGCCGCTCATGGTGGCTCCCAGCAGCTCACAATGGCTGCTGGCCGCTCACGGTAGCTTATGGCAGCCCACTGCAGCCCCACTGCAGCCTACACCGTCGTCGGCCACTCACGGCAGTTCAATTCCAGGTCGAGCTGTTGTTCACCATCTTAGCTGTGGAGGGCAGTGTCACTGGCCCTAATGTGGGATCTGAACCGATGGCCCTGCTGCTCAGAGCTTGTGCTCCCAAGCCCACCATCCCATGCAGGAGTCGAACCAGAAACCTTGTTGCTAAGAGCACACACTCTAACCACTGAGCTATCTGGCCACCAGTTGGCAGCTCAGGGCAGCTTAGCTCAAGGTGCCGTGTTCAATCTTAGTTGCGGGTGGGCGTAGCCACCATCCCATGCAGGAGTCGAACCAGCAACCTTGTTGTTAGGAGCACGTGATTTCACCAGCTGAGCCATCCTGCCACCTGTTGGCAGCACAGGAGCAGCTCAGCTTGACCGCAGCTCACTGGCCCATGTGGGAATTGAACTGGTGACCCTGTTGCTCAGAGTTCGTGCTCTTAACCAACTGAGCCACTCGACTGGCCCGCTTTTTAATTTTTATGAATAGAAAAAAATACATGTATGCAGTTTTTAAAAAGTCATAGTACTGAAAGGCTTGTTAGACATATAGTAGTCCCCAAACCCGCCCCAGCCACCCAGCCCCCTCCCCAGAGGGGGACTTAACCAACTCTTTACGTTGTTTCTTCTGGAGTTTCTTCAGAGTTCTTTGTAGTGTAGTAAGAACACATACCGTGAGATCAACCCTGTTTAATGTTTAGCTGTACAGTACAGTTGACTCCAGGTACAGTGTTGTACAGCAGATCGCTAAAGCTTACTCATCTTGCTTACCTGTAACTTTCTGCCCGTTGATAATAGCTCCCCATTTCCCCATCCCAGCCCCTGGCCACCACCTTCCACTCTTTGAGTCTATGAATTTGACAATTTTAGATACCTCAAATATGTGGAGTCATGCAATATTTGTCTTTCCATGGTCCTTTAATTCATGGTACCCCTCCCCATCTCTCTCCCATGGTTCTACTTGAACTTTCCCTTTACTGTTTACATGTTTATGACTATATCGTCATTTTTCACTGATGAACCCGGTAATGTACTGTTGCCATGTCTCCTTTCTTGTGTACTTTTCCCCCCAGGGTTAATGATACTTGTTTTCATCTGCTTAACTTTCTGTGAACTTATGACTAATCATTCCCCCCTTCCCATGGGTTCTCAGTGAAACCCTCAGGTGGTCTTTCAGCGCCAGGCTGTCCTCTGGATGACAGTCCTCCAGGTGACAGTCCTCCAGGCTCCCTGCCAGCTTCCATTCCAGGGTCTCCGTTCACCATCATCCTGGACTTCAGTTTTGGTCCTGTTTCCTGCATCTCATTTGATCCTTTTTCTTGGTTATTCTCTCATTTTGGTGGAGCACATTGTTAATGAGCTTCCTGAGAAAAGGTACATGGAAAGTCAGCTTTTTGACACTTTGTCTGAAATGTCATTATTCTCACTCTTGATTGGTAATGTGCATATAGAACTTTAGTTTGGAAACAGTTTTCTCTCAGAATTTGAAAGCGTTACCTCTAGGACAGCGGTTCTCAACCTTTCACAGGGGTCGCCTAAGACCATCAGAAAACACATATTTTCAATGGTCTTAGGAACCGAGACACCGCTCCTCTATCCGTCTCCAGGCCCACATGCAGATACGCTCACATACGAGTACCCAGCGACCCCTGTGAAAGGGTCGTTCGACCCCCAAAGGGGTCGCGACCCACAGGTTGAGAAGCGCTGCTCTAGGACGACCTTCACTGTAGTGCTACTGTGGAGTTCAGTGCCATTCTTGATCCTTTGTGTATGACCGTTATTTCCTCTGCAGAAACTTTGAGGATCATCTCTTTGGCACCAGTGTTCTGAAATTTCACCATGATGTGTGGTTATTTATTCATCATGCTCTAGGCCCAGTGAGCCCTTCTTCAGATGTGAAAAATCTGTTTCCTTAAGTTCTAGTAAATTTTGTCTGTTTCTTTGAAAATTTCTTTCCCTCCATCTTTTCATTCTAAAATGACTACTAATTATAATTTGGATCTCCTAGATCAATCCTCTGTAATTTTCTTTTTATCTCTCCTGTACTTCTTCTTTTTGTTTATTTGTTTACATTCTGACAGATTTCCTCAAGAATTTGTTTCATTTTTAAATACTTTAATATGTGTCTCAGAGTTTTAAGTGATGGATGAAAATGTTACAATATGTTGTTTTTAAAAAAGACTAGTAAATATGAATACTGTATGATCGTAACATGCAGAAAAATGGAACTGTGGGTAAAGATAGCATAATGTTAACATTGGTTATAATCTCTGCATATTGATTGATATAATGGATGGCTACTTTTCTTTATATTTTTCAAATATTTTATGAAAAGAATTTTCTCTTATCAAGGAGGAGTTTAAAAACATTATGCCATTTTGATGGATGCTATACTTCTAATACAGATAGATAGCATGTCAGAATTATAAAATATTAGCATTAATAATTGAATTGGAGGTATTCTGGTAAGAGATAAATCTATTCAATGTTCACATATATTGTCAAAATAAATAAGAAAACTAAAAATTTTTTTTTTTTTAAAGATTTTATTGGGGAATTGGGGGAAGGGGAAAAACAGTTTGCTGTTGTTTTGTTCTTCAGTCTAGTTGTGGAGGACGTTGCTTCACTGGCCCAAGTTGGCACCATCATTGAGCTCTTCCCAGGCAAGGCAGATCAGTTGCCGGCTTCTGGACGGCCGCTCACTGCGGCTGCTGGCCGCTCACGCTGGCTGCTGGCTACACACGGTNTCTCTCTCTCTCTCTCTCTCTCTCTCCATATATATATATATATATATATATATATATATATATATATATATATATATATATATATATAAAACTTTGCTGTGAATTGTATTATGACACTCAAGTTAGTTAACTAGTTAACGGAGCCTCTTTTATATGCTAAAGCAGAGGGCTAGGTTCTGGGGAGATAAAGTAAATAAGGTGCCCTCAAGTTCACGGTTTAGCAGCCAAGTATATATAGGAATAACCAATTCTAATGTGGTGGCAACTAGATGTAGGAACAGACTTCTTTAGAAGTACAGGAAAGGAAGCAGTTAATTCTCACTGGTGGGGCTGAAATTGACTTCAGAGAGGAGGTGACATTTGTGCTGGGCCTAGAAAGAAATTATTTTGGCAGTGGGTTTCTAGGTGGCATCAACAAGGTCACGGAGGTGAGAAGTACATGATATGTTCCAGAAAGTAGTAACCTGACGTGTGTTTGGAATATGAATTATGAGGGTTGAGGCATGGCCTGGAGTGCTTGGCTTTTCATCCTTGGAGAAGCTTCTAACGCTATAAAAGAAATCTTCAGATAAACTTTCCAGACCTTTAAAAATTGGTAATAGGTTACTGGCTTCTAAATATGCTGTTTTTACTTAGGATAAAACTTACTAACACTTGGCATAAGGTTTATTAGATGAATGATATTATTATACTTTGGCAGGGGTGGGTGGCTCCCAGTTGCAGTAGCACCTTTTTCTCCTTAGTTTCTTGCCCCTCTCCTATGTCCTGTCTCTCTTGGCCTCTCTTTTCCACCAATCTTGCTCTGCCAGGGTTTGTGGGGTGTTGAGAGATGGCATGGAAAGAGTGGGGGCAGCCCTGAAGGCTTGCTCTGCTGTGGGAAGAGGCAGGAAGGCCAGTGGATGGTGGTGGTGGTGGTGTTAGATGTTTTACCTTGGTTGTGTCCATTTTTCTCTAAAGGATATGGGATAAAAAGCCTGATATCACTTTGAAGCTAAAGAATGTGCATAGTATTAGCCATAATTAGCAGACTTGACTAATGTGAATAATATTTTACCAGCATTTTTTTAGAATGACCAGGATATTAATAGATAAAACTTTGTTATATGCTTCAACTTTGAGGATGGGAGGAACAAGAAAAAACATTTTTTTTCTTTGTCTGGAGAACGCCATATGAAGAGAAACACGAAGTTGAGCTGTTAAGAGAAGGGCTAGGGCAGGAGGCCAAGACTGGTAGGCTACCTGCTGGGGTACATTCCTTCGTGGTTTTTGAGCCACAGCTTCTAAAAATACAGAGATAGCAATGGTGACTTCAGTTTTGTTTCATTTCAAAGACCACATGAAGGCAGAAATACATCTCTGCAGTGTAATAATTTGGAGATATTCTAGAAACTGTGTTGAACCTCTGCAAACTTGCCAGGCTTTTGATTCTTAGGCCCCTTTTGAAAATCGGATGGAGGCTTTAGACCCTCACCTTAGAGAAGCATACTCATGTACATAAACCATTGCCTTTTACTGTGATTTTAGGGAGTTCATGGACCCTCCCAAGCTGGCTCATTAACTCATTCATTTAGCCAGTATTTACCGAGCATATGCTGTGTGTCAGGCATGCTGTTGTAGGTGCTCGAGACAGAGCCATGAACAAAGCAGACAGACACCCTGGCCACCTTGGGCCTAAGTGTAGTGGAGAGAGGGACAATAAACAAGTAAGTTAATTATGTGCTGTGTTAAAAGATGATTAGTGCTCTAAAGAATAGTAAAGCAGAGAAGGAAGGTCGGGTGATGGAGGTGGGAGCTGTATTCTTGAATGAAGCAAGCATTTTTATTTTTAAGACAGAATTTTTTTTTTTTTAAGAAAATGTCAAAGGAGGTCTCAATATATGCCACTTAAATTCGGTATATAAAAGGAGAGAGAAGACACCTTTGCCTTATTCCAATTTATATTTTATTCATCTCTTACCTATATCTTGTTTTCAATAAAAGCCTAGAACTAGATCAAATGCATGTTGACTTCAGTTGTTTTCATAGATAACTAACTCACTCCATAATTAATCCCTTTTGCCAAATTTATGAACTTTTATCAACTTCTAAATGTGATAGAGTTCTACTTTTTCTGGGGAAAAAAAAAAGCCAACCAAAACATTAAGAGCCATGTAAAGAATATCTGCTTCAGATCATTGGGTTGATTCAGAATTTAATCAAATTTCTGTAAATCGTTTTTGTTAGACATGGGAGGCTAGAGTTTAATAAAACACAACTTCAAATGAGTGTTTTAGAAAGAGACAAGATATGATACATGCAGGAAAGTGTTTTGGAAGAAACATGATGAAAGTATAAAATAATAGAACAGGTCTAAATAAAAAAGGGTCATTAGCAGAGCTACACAGTTTAGTTGCACGGTCAGAGAACTGTGTTTCTTTACCTGGACTGTTCCTGATACTGGCCTTTGTTGGGTCTTTAGAGCAGTGGCCAGTTCAAGGCTCTGCAGTTTTGGGGTGCTATCATTGCTTTGTGTTGTTACGTTTGGCTCAGTGACTTGTCAGATTGTTATTGTTGATCACATTCACCAATAGTCTGGGGGGAGGAGACATCTGGAGAATTTCAGAGGAAGGCAGACAGACGCCTTTTGAATTTCATTAGTTGAAAGGGACTGTCCTTCGCAGTTCCCACTGTACAAGTGAACAGGGGACAGTCAAAGAATTGAGGCTGTGCTGCGTGGCCTGTGGTAAAAGTGGGACAGCAGGAGTGAGGGAACCAGGCTCAGGTTCAGGATTCCTCACAGGTGTGTGACCTTTCTATCACAATCCCTCAAGGAACTCCTTGTTTTGTCTATAAAGTTAGGGTAAGACAGTTTAGGTCACTAGGATTGTTATGAGGTTCACGTGACACGTGCAAGTACTTTGAAAATATAATGCTCTCTTTACCTGTATGATATTGAAGAATATGGTGCCAATACCAATTAGTTTATACTATTCTATACTATACTATATACTATGCTATGCTAACAGGTTGCTTTTTTTTTTTTTTTGGTAAGATTTATATTGGGGAATTGGGGAAGGGGAACAGACAAGTTGCTGTCCTTTGGTTCTTCAGTCTAGTTGTGGAGGACGTTGCTTCACTGGCCCATGTTGGTATTNTGAATTGTAATAGATATGTATGATATGGGGTGGGGGGAGTGGGGCGGCAGATGGGGGGTTGTCACTTTGAAGGGTGAAAAGTATAACTGTTGCACTGCATTAGCTGAAACTAATTTTAAAAATGTTTATTTCACACATAAAAAACAATATAAAAAACCCCAAAAAACGTGAAACATGTGCTTCAGTATTGGTGGATGTTCTGGGCTTCTTCTGTTTCCTACTCACTCTTATTTATCTGCCTTGCTCCAGCTCATAGGCACACCCTTTTGTTTTTATCCTGCTACCACAGTTGTGTTCTCTAAATAGGCCCGTTTTTAAGCACCTTCAGTTTTTCTTTATTGCGTACTGTCAACGAAAAACATCCAGCCTAAGAGAAAACTTGTAAGAGTTTATTTGAGCCAAACTGATGACAATTGCCAGGAAGCAAAGTCTCAATGGATTGAGAAAATACTCTGGAAAATGGCCGTTTTGCAACTTACTTTATACATCAGAATCAAAGGAGAAGGGGTACATGAAATCCATTGGTTGTAGATTAAGGGGGTGGGAGAAAGCAAAGGGGAAATCTTTGGGATTGGGTAAAAAATAAAATGGAGAGACACACTCTTCTTTTACATTGGTGGGTACAGGATAGTTGATAGCATTGTATAGCACATAGAGATAATATTTGGGGAAAAAGATAACACTGAGGGATTTTGTAGATTCCTGCTCTGGTTTGGTGGGTTGTGCCCCCTGGGGGGTCTGGAAAAAGAGATTACTCTGATATTGCAAGGGTATGTTATCTTAGATGCAAAAAGACAATAGACAGACTCACTTAAAGTAAATATTGACCTTTGTCAAGCTACAGGCCAAGGATTTGACTTCCCGCCATGGCCCACCTTAGTTGGGAATTTTTATGTTCATGCCGTCCTATGTGGTTATTTTCAGTCTCCTGAGCTTGTGAGGTTTAACATGTGGCCCCTTTTCCGTCCACACTATAGTGTAGCCAGACCTCCTTAACATCTCAGTCCAGGCCCCATATCTATTCCCATCCTTTATGATCCCATCCTTTATACCTTTACTATCTTGACTCTTACGAGACTTTCTTGCATCTTATGCCGTATCTGCATTAGATGACTAGATGTTGTTTAAAAGCCATTTCACATTGCTTTGTGGTTTTTGATCCAGAGTGCTCTTGTCTCTTTTCCCCTATCCTCTGATTGTTTACAACAACGAATCCAAAATTTATTATGTATTGGTAGACTTATATGTATTTATATGTATGTGAATATATGTGTATATATGCAGACATGCATGTATCTCATAAGCTGCTTATCATCACAAGGGGTAGTATAAAGTCAGCTCTTCCATTTATTAGACACATTATCTTGGGGTATAATATAAAGTCTCCAAACTTGTGTGTTTACATCTATTAAATGAAGTGGGGTTTAACTGAATTTGTTTCTGCCTTTTCTAAAGGCCTCAACATGAACTTAATTATAACCCAGGTAGAGTGAGAAGAACTGGGATAGCTCACCCAGATCCTTTGCTTTCTAATAGAATTTAAGGAATTTAAATGACTATATGACAAATCGGCAGGGAAAGGGACAAAAGAATTCACATTTGGTGAATGGCAAGCACTTTATGTCCATTACACTTGTAAATCATTTGAAACCCCCAGGAGATAAGTAGGTATTTAACAGATGAGAAGATTGAGGACTAGAAAGTTTAGTTGCCCAAGATACAAACTTAGGCTTTCTTAGCTACTAGGCTCTCCCACAAACAGTGATGGCGTTTGTTTAACTTTAATTTAAATTTAAAGTTTAACTTTAGTTAAAGTGTGTGCTTTAGCTTTTGTCAGCTGTGGTTTCTTTTCTGAACACTAATTATTCTCCAGACCAGAGACTATTTACTCCTGACAGTTTGAAGAAAAAAAAAAAAAAAGCTTTGGTTCAGTGAATGCATTCATCCTGGGGTTTGTGTTCTTTCTTTTCCTCTCCTGGATAATATTTCTATTTAAGCATCAATATTGCCCTAAAAATAATATTTGGCTTTCTGTTATTGTGCTTATTTTCTTAAGGTTATAAAGTGTATTAAATGTATGCATTATATTTAAACTAGACACAAAACAAATATTTGTTTAGCACAATAGGAAAGAAGTGAAATTCATGGCAGATGAATGCATATTCTTAATACATTATTTATCATTTTTATGTGTTTGGAGTCCTGAATACATAGTTCAGAATCAAGGAGTTCAGTGCCTTGGGTTCAAGCTGGTGGTGGAAGCAGTAATAACCAGATCAGCAGCAGCAGCTATGATTTGTTGAGCTGTTAGTGTGAATTCGTGTGTGTTACATTTGTTATATACATGCCGTGCACATGTTTCTAAGTGCTTTTTTTGTGTTAGCTTTATAAATTTTCTCAGTAACCCTTGGAGACAGGTAGTATTATCATCTCCATTTTATAGATGAGGAAATCGGGCACATAGAGGTAGGAAACTTACCTAAGGTCATGTACCTAGGATACACACTGTGCTGACGTGGCAGTTCTAAATCTGAGTTAATTCAAATTTGCATTGCTACCACTTAACTACATTATTGAAATGCTTCTCAATGAATGTTATTATCGCCTTTCCTGGGATTTGGACTTAATGCACTTGTTAGGAGCATTGCTAAACAGATTATCTTCAAAGTAAAAATGACTAGGCCTAGTAGGGTTATGTATAAATCACTTGAATTCCTGAGGTAGCCTCAAGGAACTAAGGTACCCCTTCTTACTATGTGTTATTAACAACATTATTTTAAAAATTCATGTATGAAAATATAATATTACAGATTCATGATGATGCTTTAATTTGTTGTACAAAATGTCATTGAAATGGAAAATTTCATGTTTGACTGATGGTGGAGTAGTTTGTTTTCAATATAGCAGATAAGAAATTTTTAAAAGGTTTGGCAGGAATAAACATTTTTTCTATATAGCAAGTAGTAATAAACTGGATTCTAAAATTGTAGTTTGCAAGAAGATAAAGTTTGAGCTGATAGAGACTATTTTCATAAGATTGAGGATATTTTTATTGGCTAAGAAATAATACTGTGTGATATGTTTTATGTACTAAACTCAGTACGTTTCCCCTTCCTTTTATTTAGTTCTTCAAAGGACATGGATGAAAATGAAAGCAACCAGTCCCTGATGACCAGCAGCCAATATCCTAAAGAAGCAGTAAGAAAACGCCCAAATTCAGCACGGAATTCTGGAGGAAGTGATTCTTCTAGGTTTTCCAGGAAAAGTTTCAAACTGGATTACAGACTAGAGGAAGATGTAACTAAATCAAAGAAAGGAAAGGATGGGAGATTTGTTAATCCTTGGCCAACATGGAAAAGTCCCTCTATTACAAATGTTCTCAGATGGCTAATCATGGAAAAAGATCACAGCAGCATTCCATGTTCCAAAGAGGTAGCATTTGGCTCTTCTGAGTGCTGTGTATTCATTCTCTCTCTCTCTCTCTCTCTCTCTCTCNTATTTTTAGAGCATTTCACCCCAAAGCAACAGAATATACATTCTTCTCAAGTGCACATGGAACATTTTCCAAGATAGACCAAATGTTAGGCCACAAAACAAGTCTAAGTAAATGTATGAAGATTGAAATCGTATCAAGCATCTTCTCTGACCGCAATGCTATGAAACTAGAAATCAATTATAAGAAGAAATCCGGAAAGCATACAAATACATGGAGGCTGAATAACATGCTACTAAATAGTGAGTGGGTCAAAAATGAGATCAAGGAAGAAATCAAAAGCTATCTAAGACAAACGAAAATGAAAACACAACCACCCCAAATCTATGGGATGCAGCAAAAACAGTCCTAAGAGGGAAATTCATAGCAATGCAGGCCTTTCTAAAGAAACAAGAACAATCTCAAATCAACACACTATCTTTATACCTAAGGGAACTGAAAAAAGAATAGCAAAACAAGCCCAAAGAGAGTACAAGGAAGGAAATAATAAAGACCACAGCAGAAATGAACGAAATAGAGACCAAAAAAACAATACAAAAGATCAATGAAACCAAGAGCTGTTTTTTTGAAAAGATAAACAAAATTGACAAACCCTTAACCAGACTCACCAAGAAAAAGAGAGAGAGGACCCAAATTAATAAAATCAGAAATGAAAGAGGAGAAGTGACAACAGATACTGCAGAAATACAGATAATTGTAAGAAAATACTACGAGCAACTATATGCCAACAAATTCGACAGTCTGGAAGAAATGGATAAATTTTTAGAAGCATACAATCTACCAAGTCTGAACCAAGAAGAAACAGAAACTTTGAACAGACTGATTACTACCAAATAAATTGAATTAGTAATCAACAAGCTTCCAAACAAACAAAAGTCCTGGACAAGATGGCTTCACAGGTGAATTTTGCAAAACATTCAAAAAAGAATTAATACCTATTCTCCTCAAACTATTCCAAAAAAATACAGAAAGAAGGAAGGCTCCCCAAGCACATTTTATGAGGCCACTATTACTCTGATCCCAAATTCAGACAACGATATTACAAAAAAAGAAAACTACAGGCCGCTATTCCTAATGAACATAGATGAAAAAATCCTCAACAAAATACTAGCAAACCGAATTTAGCATCACATTAAAAAGATCATACAGCACGATCAAGCGGGATTCATTCCTGGTATGCAAGGTTGGTTCAGTATCTGCAAATCAATTAATGTAATACATCACATTCACAAAATAAAAAATAAAAATTATATGATTATATCAATAGATGCAGGAAAAGTATTTGACAAAATCCAGCAGCCATTTATGATAACTCTTAGCAAAGTGGGAATAGTGGGATCATATCTCAACATAATAAAGGCCATATATGATAAACCCACAGCAAACATTGTACTCAATGGGGAAAGGCTAAAAGCTTTCCCCTTAAAATCAGGAACAAGACAAGGCTGCCCATTTTCACCACTTCTATTCAACATAGTTCTGGAAGTTCTAGCCACAGCCGTCAGACAAGAAAATGAAATAAAAGGCATCCAAATTGGAAAGGAGGAAGTAAAACTGTCATTATATGCAGATGACATTGTATTATATAGAGAGAATCCCCAAGACTCCACTAAAAAACTGTTAGAACTGATAAATAAATTTAGTAAGGTAGCAGGATACAAAATTAATATTCAGGAATCTGTTGTATTTGTATACACCAATAATAAATTATCAGAAGAAGAAATCAGGAAATCAATCCCTTTTACATTTGCTTCGAAAACAATAAAATATCTAGGAATAAATTTAACCAAAGAAGTAAAGAAAGTTATAAGATACTGAAGGGAGAAATCAAAGAAGATACAAATAAATGGAAATACATACCATGTTCATGGATAGGAAGATAATATAGTTAAAATGTCAATACTACCTAAGGCAATATATAGATTCAATGCAATTCCTATCAAACTACCAAGGACATTTTTCTCAGAAATCAGACATATAATCCTAAAATTTATATGGAGCCAGAAAAGACCCCGAATAGCCACAGCAATCTTGAGAAATAAGAACAAAGTGAGCGGTATCACGCTACCCGACATCAAATCATACTACAAGGCTACAGTAATCAAAACAGTATGGTACTGGCATAAAAACAGACACATAGATCAATGGAGAATAGACTAGCGAGCCCAGAAATAAACCCATCTATGTACGGTCATTTAATCTATGACAATAGAAGCAAAAATTTACATTGAAATAAAGATAGTCTCCTTAATAAATGGTGCCGGGAAAATTGGACTGACACGTGCAAAAATTGAAAATGGACCACCTACTTAAACCATATATGAGAACAAATTAAAAATGGATTAAAGACTTAAATATAAGTCCTGAAACCATAAAACTCCTAGAAGAAAACATTGTGAGTAAATTTGCAGACATTACCTTCAGTAATATTTTTACTGATATATCCCCTCAGGCAAGGGAAATAAAAGAAAAAATAAACATATGGGATTACATAAAACTTAAAAGTTTTTTCACAGCAAAGGAAATCATCAAAACAAAAAGGCAACCTACTTACTGAATGGGAGAAGGTATTTGCCAACGATATATCTGATAAGGAGTTAATACCTGAAATTTATAAAACATTCATTCAACTCAACACCAAAAAAACTAACGACCCAATTAAAAAATGGGCAGCGGATATGAAGAGGCATTTCTCTAAAGAGGACATACAGATGGCCAACAGGCATATGAAAAAATGTTCAGCCTTACTTATTATTAGAGAAATGCAAATATAAACCACAATGAGATACCACCTCAGTCCTGTCAGAATGGCTATCATCAATAAATCAACAAACAACAAATGCTGGCAAGTTTATGGAGAAAAGGGAACCCTGGTGCACTGTTGGTGGGCTGCAGATTGGTACAGCCAGTATGAAAATCAGTATGCAGGTATCTCAAAAAACTGAAAATGGAACTACCTTATGACCCAGCAATTCCACTCTTGGGTATCTATCCAGAGAAACCCAAGACGCTAATTTGAAAAAATATATGCGCCCCTATGTTTATAGCAGCACTGTTTACATTAGCCAAGACTTGGAAACAACCAAAATGCCCATCTGTAGACATCTAGATTAAGAAACTGTGGTACATTTATACAATGGAGTATTACTCCGCTATAAAGAAGAATGAAATTTTACCATTTGCAACAATATGGATGGACCTAGAGACTATTACATTAAGTGAAATAAGTCAGTCGGAGAAAGACAAATACCATATGATCTCACTTATATGTGGAATCTAAAAAACTGAATGAACGAGGAAAGTAAACAGAAGTGGTCTCAGAGATATAGAGGAAAAACTGATAGTTGCTAGTTGGGAGAGGGGTGGGGATGAGGGTGAAGGGGAAGGGATTAGACAGCATAAACAGGTAACTATAATATTGCCACAGGGATATGAAAGACAGTTCAGGGACTATAATAATGTTGTAAATATTTTGTAGGGTGTCAGATGGTCACATGTCTTGTTAGGGAGACCACTTCATGGATGGGGTAGAGGCTTGATCACTGCACTGTACACCTGAAGCTGATGTTGCATAATATTGTATGTCAACTATAATTGANGAAGAAGCAAGGGATTGAGAATGTATTTGAAGAAATAATGACTGAGAACTTCCCCACCCTTGTGAAGGAAATCGACATACAAGCCCAGGAAATGCAGAGAGTTCCAAACAAGCTGAACCCAAACAGGTCAACACCAAGATACATCATAGTTAAAATGGCAAAGGTTAAAGACAAAGACAGAATCCTAAAAGCAGCAAGAGAAAGACAGCAAGTTACATACAAAGGAACTCCTATAAGACTAACAGCTGACTTTTCTACAGAAACTCTGCAGGCCAAAAGGGAGTGGCAGGAAATATTCAAAGTGATACAAAATAAAGGCCTACAACCAGGATTGCTCTACCCAGCATGGCTATCACTTAAAATTGAAGGAGAGATGAAGAGCTTCTCAGGAAAGAATAAGCTAAAATAATCCATTACCACCAAGCCAGCATTGCAGGAAATGCTAAAAGGGCTTTTTTAAACAGAAGAAAGGAGAAAACAAGCTAACCCAGGAAGACCAGAAATACAAATAACAGAATGGCAATAAATGTGCACCTATCCATAATCACTTCAAATGTGAATGGGCTAAATGCACCAGTCAAAAGACATAGAGTGGCTGAGTGGATAAGAAAACAGGACCCATCCATATGCTGTTTACAAGAGACTTATCTCAGATCAAAAGACACACACAGACTGAAAATAAAGGGATGAAATAAGATATTTCACACAAATGGAAATGAGAAAAAAGCTGGAGTAGCAATACTTCAGACAAAATAGACTTTAAAATGTAAACTACAATAAAAGACAAGGGCACTACATAGTAATAAAAGGATCACGTCAACAAGATGACATAACCCTTGTAAACATCTATGCTGCCAACATAGGAGCTCCTAAATATATAAAACAGATTTTGATGGACATAAAGACAGAGATCAACAGTAACACTATCGTAGTAGAGGACTTCAACACCCCGTTGTCACCAATGGACAGATCCTCAAGACAGAAAATCAACATGGAACAGTGGCCTTAAATGACACTTTAGACCAGCTGAATTTAATCANTGTTGTTCAGCATCTTAGCTGTAGAGGGCAGTGTCACTGGCCCTCATATGTGGGATCCGAACTGGGGCCCTCTGGCATCCCAAGCCAGTTCTTAACAAATGCGCCACTCGGCCAGCCCCAATAAAAATATTTTTAATTAAAAATTTTTTATTTAAATCTGAGTTGCAAAGTATAGTTATTAAAGTTTCTTAAGACAGTAAAAATATCTTTTCAGTTGGAAGAAAAGGATTAACTCAGGTTTTTTTAAGAGTGATTTTTTTTTTTTAGAAAACGTAATTTTAACAGATTTGTATCAAATCTGTCTCTTCTGTCTCTCATGCACACAAACACATACTCTTAAAATAATATATTACCAAGAATATGGGTTTCATTGTTTTTTGGTTTTTTATTTTTTAAAAGATTTTATTGGTGAATTAGGGGAGGGGAATAGTGTTGGGAAATAGGGGAAGGGGAGCAGCCAAGTTGTTGTCCTTCAATCTTAGTTGTGGAGGGCACAGCTAGCTCAGCTCCAAGTCTAGTTGCCATATGGCCATCTCTTAGCAGCTTGTGACTGCTCAGTTCAAGGTGCCGTGTTCAATCTAAGTTGCGGGGGGGTGCAGCCCACCATCCCATGCAGGAGTCGAACCTGCAACCTTGTTAGGAGCATGTGCTCTCACCAGCTGAGCCATCCTGCCACCTGTTGGCAGCTCAGCTTGGGTGCAGCTCACTGGCCCAGGTGAGAATCGAACTGGCGACCCTATTGCTCAGAGCTCGCGCTCTTAACCAACTGAGCCACTTGGCAGACTCGGTTTCATTGTTTTAAAGTTATTTCATTTATGCCATGGAAAAAGTTACAGTTTAATGAAAAGAGAGAGTTTTTAGAGTCAGGAAGACCTTGATTCCACTCCTGAGTGGACGCTTATTGTTTGAACGTGGCAAGTTTCTTAGTGACCAACTCTCCTTTGTCTTAGTCTGGTTAGCTATAAAATGGCAGTAATATCTGCTTCACAGGGTTTGATGACATAATGTACTTACAGCACCTGGCAGAGTGTAGTGGTTGATTGAACGTTAGGATTTTTCCCTTTCCTCAAGAAAAGTAAAATATTAACTAGTGTACTTGTTAATTTGGGCTTAGGGATTTTCCCACTTGTAGCTTTAAAGACAGAAGACCAGCCAAGGAAAATCTTGATCTAGTGAAGAAAATGCCAAGTGAGTGCTTGATTTCCTTAAATAAACAAGAATTTCCCAACCCCCATTCTGCATTCTTTTTCAAACTCTGATGATTAGAATAAAAAGTAAACATTGATTTTTTTTCCTTTTGGAATCTCAATTGTAGACCATTTCTTTGAGTTTTGTGGGATAGTAGTGCCAGAGGTCAGATTCCTTAAAATAGGCTGTTCTTTTGTGATGGGCTTAGAAACAGTATAGCATGAAGACAGGAACATGAGAAAAGTGTGACTGCTTAATTCAGATATCTCATCAGTAGTTTTCCTTTTTTAAAAAAAAGCTTTGTTGAGATATAATTCACCTATTATACAATTGACCTGTTTAAAGTATACAGTTGACCTTTTAAAATACACAATTCAATGCTTTTCAATATATTCACCAAGTTGAGGATTAACCACAATCTAATGTTTTCATTACCCCAGAAAGAAACCCCATATCCTTAGTCATCATCGCCGATTCTACTGCCCTCCTCCAGCCCCTGGAAATCACTAACCTATTTTCTGTCTCTGGATTTGCCTATTCCCAGTGTTTATAGAAATAGGATCATACAACATATGGTCCTTTCTGACAGGGTTGTTTGAGCACTTTACCTGGTAATACTTTGTTTGGAGAACAAGTTTAGGTTGCCAGAGGTGTTCTATTAAAGGTTTAGTTTCCCCTCAACAGTCAGCAAATAATGCCAGATATTGAGCTTCAAATGGCTTTTGAACTTAGAGCAGAAAGAAAATGCAATCATTTTCAGGGGATTTCATTAGATATTTTGATGTATTGTTTAAACATGATGCTAAATATTTTTTATAGTTTTATTAATGTAATATAAGCTCCACATATTCAAAAAGTACAATTTTTTATGAGTTTTGACATAAGTATATACCCTTGAAATGATCACCACAATCAAGATAGTGAACATATCCATCATCTCCAAAAATTCTTTGTGTCCTTAGTAATCCATCTCTTATTCTCCTCTATCTGATGCCCAGGCTGTTACCCTTTTTAAAAAAAATATGTATTAAATGAGATAATATTTGGGATAAGTATACTGGTGAGAGGTATTATGTGTGGAAGCTAGCTGCTGGTTTCCTTGTGTGAATGTTGTGACTTTTGTTTTCTCACCTGTAAAGTGGAGATAGTTGATGGACCTACCCACCTCCAGTGTTGTGGTTGGTGTTAAACTAAAATTTTATGAAGCAGTTAGTACCATTTCTAGCACATGGTAAGCACTCCATAAATGGTAGCTGTTGTTACTGTTATTTTGTGTTATATTCTAAAGTACTTGATATGTTAGATAATTCATCATCATCATCATGATGTGCCTAGTATGAAGCCTAATAACACATGGTAGGTACTCAATTTATATTAACTCCCTCTCTTTCCCCTTAATTCATGATAATTACACCGTATAGTACTTGTTGTTGTTCACTAACCCTATCAACTTTGAGAACCAATTTGAAAAATTGACATTCATTCACTCATTCATCCAACTATTTTATTAAACATATTGTGTTTCATCACTGAACCTGGGGACACTGTGAGTGATTTCAAATTGAATAAGACAGGAGATATGTCCTGTGTACATTTAAGCAGGGCACAGGGCAGGGTGTCCGTCCATAGACGGTGGTGCATGAACAAAGTGACATGGAAGAAGTTGAGCGGTGAGAATGAGTGCTTCCAGCTGTGGGGACCCAGAGGTGGTCTCATGAGGGTGTGCGATTTGATTAAGGTCCCACAGAGATGGAGGGGAAGACATTTAACTTGAGAAATGGGGTCAGTATGGTGCAAGGCTCTCCGGCTCAGTCTAGGGACAGCGTAGGTGGGACACAGCCATGTAGAGTGAGTGAAAGAGCTGGAAAGGGGGATGGGCAGTCCAAACAGGCTTACTCCTGGGCTGAGGTGAGACGTGTTTCGTCGAGCAGTAGTCAGTGGAGGTTTTCAGCAGGGAGAGGTATACCTCAGTTGACTGTTTCTGAGATGGCTTTTGTGTATGGATTGAGTTGACGGGAAGACGTTGAGCAACCAGGAGGCTTTAAAGTGTTTGAATGTTAACTTAGCATCTTAACTAGGTTAGTGACTATGAGAAAGGAAACAGGTAAAATGTCGGAGATCCATGGGGTTGGTGCCTGATTGGTGGTCGGGGTTGGGGCTTTCTTATTCTTTTGGAATACTTGTAGAGTGAATGCCTACAGTGTGCTAGCCACTCCACATTCAGTCCCCACAGCGATGAAGTGTAGGGCCAATTGGCATGCCCATTTTTCAGATGACACTAAGACTGAGGGGGGCTGAAATGTTGTCATCCCCCTGCTGCTCCTTCCCTTCTGCCCAGGCCCCTTCCCCTCAGGCTATCTCACTGACCTCTCACTTTTCCTTCACCAGCGTCCCCCATCTGCCCTGTCATCGCTGTACACTGCTGTCTCCCGTGTTCAGGCGTCATCTCTCATGCAGCTGTTGGGACACATTCCACATCGTCATTTGCATGCTGACAGTGTTTTCTTTAAACAAATAGGGTCATGTCTTTTTTTTTGAAAGATACTTCCTCATTGTCTCTGGGTGGAATATGGTTTTCAGGGCTCTTACTGTATTCTGATCCTGTCGATTCAGTTTGTCCCCCTGCCCCCAAAATGCCAGTTCCTATTTGCTCCCGTGCCTTCGCTTGGGTACTTCCTCCACCTGAAATGCTCTTTTTAGTTTTCTCTGCATCATGAACTTCTCACCATTGTTCAGGAACTCACACAAGTTACTGTGTCTGTAATGCCTTTGGCAACTGCGTTCTTCATTCCTTCTTATTAGGCTATAGCATATCTTGTATCTTAGGTAATTATCCAGTACCACACCTTTTTCAAACTTGATCTGCAGCAACTTATAAAAATTCACGTAGCAGTGAAAAGCAGATGGATGACCGTATGAAAGCACATGGACTACGAGGGTAGAAAATAAAGCCAAGAGTGAAGTCAGTACAGACATGTTTCATCATGCCCTGCACATTGCTGGAGGCATCTTCATTCAGCTTCACTGTGAACTTCCTCCTCAAAGCAAGAAGGGAAGCATAAACTCAGTTTTTCCAGTGACAGTCAGATGAAAAAGCTCTACTCTGGAGAAGAGCTTTTCCTCTTACTGAGAATTGAGACATGTGTCTGGGGTGAGTGGGAAGGTGGAGGTGGTAGGTACCACGTTTTAGAGACAGCCTATAACACGTGCCCAGCAAGTTTCTAGAGGCGGCTTCCTCTAGTGACTTCGATGCAGGCGTATAGCATAACTCCAAAGCACAATTATAAAAGCAGTTTTCTAACAGCCAGGACTGTGACCCTGAAACACAGCTGCTTCTTGGTCTAGCCTAATTCAAGGATAAACTGTAGAATAGCCAAAGAAATATTACTTGTAACATTTTGGTGTAGTTATTGTTTTACATCTGTTAACCCCGAAAGTGATCACCTTCTCCCAGGCAGGGACGATGTTTTGCTTTGGTTTGATCAATGGTAGAAAACTGCGCTGGAAGGAATGAGAACCACCTCATGGTGCCCAGGATCAGCACAATGCTGTGCTTTGAATCCTGTGTACTTAGAAAGGCAGATCCATATCTGAGATCCAAGATATACAAATAAATGGTTGTAAGTTTTCTTTACCATTTCCAGGACTGAACTGCGTCTGATGCTGTTTTCAGCAGCAAAGGTACCAGCTAAGTGAGGGCTGATAGCAAGTGACTGCCGCGCGGCCAGTCTACTTCTGGTGCTTACAGAAGAGAGCCTTGAAAAACACCAAGTACTTTCGGCAGCGCTCAGAGTTTTAAATTTAATTTTTCCTTTGTCTGTTGCATTTGGGGCCAAGAAGGTCTTACATTACTATATTGTCATGATTAATGAGGCAGGTTCAGAAAGAAGTATGCATTTTCAAGAGAAAAGCAAAAATAGCAAATTAATTGAATGACTTCAGTTCTCCCCAAATAGTTCCTCTCCCTTTAATTTAGGTCAAATATGTTCTGTGATGACATAATACCTTTTAACTTTTCCTAATGGTTGCTTTTCTTTCTTTATACACATAGGAACTGGATAAAGAACTCCCAGTGCTTAGGCCTTATTTTATGGATGACCCTGAAGCAGCTGGAGTGAGGGAAGCTGGCATGCGAGTCACGTGGCTGGGACATGCAACAGTGATGGTGGAAATGGACGAGCTCACATTTCTCACCGACCCCATCTTTAGCGCGCGCGCTTCCCCGTTGCAGCACATGGGTCCAAAACGCTTTCGTCCTCCCCCGTGCACTGTAAGTGAACTCCCCCCGATCGACGCGGTCCTGATCAGTCACAACCACTACGACCACCTGGACTACCATTCTGTTGTTGCTCTGAATGAGCGATTCGGCAATGAGCTGAGATGGTTTGTGCCTTTGGGGCTCCTTGACTGGATGCAAAAATGCGGCTGTGAGAATGTGATTGAGCTGGACTGGTGGGAGGAGAACTGTGTCCCCGGACACGATAAAGTCACTTTTGTCTTTACACCTTCACAACACTGGTGTAAAAGGACTCTAATGGATGACAACAAGGTTCTGTGGGGCAGCTGGTCCGTCTTGGGCCCTTGGAATCGATTTTTTTTCGCAGGAGACACCGGTTATTGCCCTGCTTTTAAGGAGATAGGAAAAAGATTTGGACCTTTTGACCTTGCAGCTATTCCTATTGGAGCGTATGAACCAAGGTATGTAGATTTCCAAAGAAAACATTCCTGCTATTATTCCATAATAAGATAACTGAACTGAAAATAAAAGTAGTTAGGATTTTGTAATACAGTATAATTTGTGACTTTAATGGTGGACTTTGTTATACATTGGTTGGGGGTTGGTGGGTCAGATTCAGTTAACATTTTTTAATTTTAAAATATTTAGTCATATCAGTTAAATATTCAAAATCAGAAATTATATCACGAAGAAAAAAGGACCAAGATTTAAAGAATTAGTATACCTAGCCAGAAGTTCATGTACCATTCTCACTAAAGTGAAACTGATCAGCCAATGTCAAACCTAACTCTTGTTCTTCCTTTCACAAGGAGGATCCTTTATAGAACCATTCTGTGCTCCAGAACTAGAATGCCCCCTTTGCCTGTCCTTAGCTCTTCTGTGCTTATTAGAGAAAAAGCGAGGAATAGGCATGCAGCATTAGTCCCTTGGGATGGTCTTATTTCAGTCAGCATTGAATTTAACCTGGTAATGACGTGGCATTACTCATCACTTGCTGTCCAGCTTCTACATACCCATCACCTGTATTCAGAGCAGATAGAGGGCACACTAGCCGTTGAGACCTAGGAGACCCATCCACTGCCTGTGTTTTCCTAAATACTGTCTATTTAAGGAAAATAAAAGTAATTACAAATAATTCACTTAGATTTCAGTCAACTCTGGTTGATATATACAAATTAAGAGAAGATAAACATTAACAGTAACAAAGTAAGGGCTAATTTAAAAAATGTTTTATTTCCTAAAGTGCATGCAGATACATAGAGAACTGTACGTAGGATGGTGTTTTATTTAGGCAATCCTATGAGCAGAACACTAATATAATACATAGATGAATGGAGCACATTTGATCACTGGTTTCCATCTGATTTTATTGTACTTAACTTTCTAAGTTCTCTAAAACCATTTCTTCACTATCTTTATTAATGCTTATTCCTCCCTTTTATGTTTTTTCCAGCTTCTTTAAAGGGCTAGATATTTTTACCTTATTTCAAAAAATTATTAATAATAGTACTTGAATTTCACTTTTCCTCTTAATTCTAATTTTGAATTCTAATGAAATCTATCAAAACATCAACCAGTTGACAAATCACTTTCATGTATTGATCTTTACTCAATGTTAATATCTTATTTATATTTATGAAACTAAGTTTTCATATGAAGCAATACATATTTTTCACATGTATGTGAGAAGTGTACAGCCTGACACACCTTCACTCATGTAATTCCCCCTTCCTGCTTGCGTTGCAGCTGTCTTGTGATTAAGACGGTAGAAGGATGAGGACATTATTTGCTCTAAGATTAAATTGCGGTAACCTGTACTGTGTAACCCATTTCTCTGCTCAGTATTTATAATTTTAGATATAAGGCACTCTATAAGTTGAAGATGATCACACCAAAAATGACTTTCGATAATATGCTTGGATTCATCCTTCCTTTTGGATTATTTTATCCAAGTCGGTTAGGGTTTTAAGTTTTGTTCTTAATTTTTACACCAGAGTAAAAAATTTTACATTTATTTCAGATAGACACGAGGGTAGGAAGGAGTATGTCTGTCCCTTTGATTTGCTGTAGGAGTTTAAAAACAAGTGACCAGAGAGAAATCCCAATAACTGTTCTCATCTTGCCCTGAATTCTGAGTGTCAGGAGATAGGGCAGAACAGTGTCTCTAATCGGCCACGCAGAACACAGTGGCTTTGTTTCTAGGCTCCCATAGGGCCTGGCAACTCCTGACACTAAATAACAAGCCTAGTTGTTGCATGTGGATGAACTTTTCCATGATGTGTCCTATAAGTGCAGAAGCCCCTGTGCTGACCCCACAGCTGTTAGTCCTACCTGTCGCAGCAGCTGGCAGTGGCATACCCAGGATGTGAATAATGTGAAGACAGGGTCTTTCCTCTTCTAAACTGATGGCTGGGAAAGCACAGTATTTGCTTGTAGATAGTATACTTTTTCCTGTGTACCAGAAATAATAATTCTCCTGAAAGTGTTCCCTGTCCTTCCCAAGGTGGTAGGCAGCCTTTCGGTGTTTCTACACTCTGATTAGTCCCCCCCGCCCCCACGAACCCTCTCTTCTTGCCAAACCAGACACCTCACTGTTCAGTTGTATGTTGTTTAAATAAAATCCTTGAGTAGTAATTGGATTTTTTTTCCTCCCAATCTTTAAACATTATACACTATTATACATTTTTGTTGGCTTTTCGTTTTACCAAGTTAAAAAAAAATTGTTTCAGCAAGTTATTCAGGTTCTTTTGCAACTGGAGTTTTCGTTTCTAATTCTTTACCCATTATTTGGTTTCTTGGATTCATACCAGGATTGCAAAATATCTAGTTTTTAGAGAAACAGTAAGACATTTTCAGAATAAATCATCAGTAAAATCAATACACATGAAACAAAATCTTACTATTCAAAGGGGAGTTTTGCTTGAGACTTATCTATTGTATAGCAGGTTTTTTTTTGTTTGTTTTTTAAAGATTTTATTTGGGAATTGGGGAAGGGGAACAGCCAAGTTGTTGTCCTTCAATCTTAGTTGTGGAGGGTTCAGCTAGCTCAGCTCCAAGTCTAGTCGCTCAGCTCAAGGTACCTTGTTCAGTCTTAGTTGCGGGTGGGCGTGGCCACCATCCAATGCGGGAGGTGAACCAGTAACCTTGTTGTTGGGAGCACGTGCTCTCACCAGCTGGGCCATCCTGCCACTGGTTGGCAGCCCAGCTTGGGCACAGTTCACTGGCCCATGTGGGAATCGAACCCATGACCCTGTTGCTCAGAGCTCACGCTCTTAACCAACTGAGCTACTTGGCTGGCCCTCTATAGGAGATTGTACATGAGAGATTTTTGCTTTTTTTTTCCAGCAGAAAAGTGGACTCAAGGGAGATCATTTTGCCTCCTGTGATTTATTTCTGTGCAGAATCATACCAGTTGATTAGGTGAAGCAGTCATTAGAATTTAGTGTGTACTTCAAAGGTCAGAATTGATAATTGATGTCTCATCAGGTGGTTTATGAAGTACCAACATGTAGACCCAGAAGAAGCTGTAATGATTCACATTGATGTGCAGACAAAGAAATCAGTGGCAATTCACTGGGGGACTTTCGCCTTAGCAAATGAGGTGAGTTTGCTCATGACACTGACTGGTTGTGTGTTTGACCTATGAGGGGATTTAGGCATCACTATACCCTGCATCGTGTTCAGAGGCCAAACTGGAATAGAATCTGTATAGTCATCACATAAATTAAGGTGGTAAATCATATTAATTAGTAAAACATTTATTTTTGTACAGTGGAAAAAATTTCATTGCATGCTGTTCTTTTGGCTTATTTCTGTAGTTAATGAAGCATGTGTTTCTATAACCAAAAATATGTGTAGTCTTGGGAAACAGAAAAATGAGCCATTCCCTCAAGGAGCCTTTAATTCCAGCAGAAAATATAACACATACATAATAACTCTAAAACGTGTTCAAAGGAGTAAGTGGTCTCAGAGTCAGGGACTGTTACTGATTGGAGAGATCAGGAAAAGCTTCATGGAAGAAGTGACATTTAACTTGGCTGTGAGAAGGCATTTTAAGAAGAGAAAAGGGCAGAGTATAGGGTCAGAGGCAGCAAGCACGGGAAATAGTGAGGAATCTGTCAGCCCGAGTATGTATGCCATATGGAGGGCAATGGGGTAATAAGGCTGGGCAGCTTGGAGCTTTTTAGAAATGTTATTCATTCAGTAAATACAGTAAGTATCTACTCTGTGCCAGGTATTGGGATAAATGGTCGTTTTACTCCTAGACTAATACAGAAGAGCTGATTTTTTCCCTTCAGGTAGCTGAACCCTAGAACTCTGCTACTAGCCAATTCTGGGATCAGGCAGGATAGAAAAAAGTTTTCTCTCCGTATCCAGAGTCTGCGCTAAGCAAAATTTATTAACAGATGGTTGAACTTGGCTTCTCCTACTTTGCTTTGTGTGGCATCTTCCACATCCCAGGGCTCTGCAGGAACCTTGTGTTTTCATGCTGTTTTAAGCATTCCCTTTCTGTCCTGTTTCTGGCCTGCCCTCTCCTTAGGTTCCATGTCGTTCCAGATTTACCTAATATACTGCCTACCCACTCCCTCCTCCCCTCAATCAAAATTCCTGTCGTGATGCAGAGCCCTGAACCACACTGCTGGGAGATGGAATGGAATGAATAAATGAACCACCAGAGGGGTGGGGAGGATGGAGAGTATGTCTGTGTGCTTGGAGAAGGGGGAAGTTTGATACTGGTTTCCTCGGGTATACCACTCTATTTGGTGGCATTTCTTATTCCACAGGTGTGTGTGTTCCATATATATGGTCCATATGTAATATATACTAGTGATTTAGATTAAGTAATAGTATTTTATTAAACCTGTGCAAAGAGGAATCCAAGACGATTCCTAGATTTTTAACTTAGCGATTGGGGAGACGGTTGTGCTCTGTGCTGAAGTGGGGAAGATGAGAGCATAGAAAACGTCTCCAAATGTGTTATTCACAGTCTTCAAGAGTTATTCTTGTTAAAAATCTAACTTCTATCTTCATTTCTTTCTTTTTTTTTAAAGATTTTTTTTTTTTTTATTGGGGAATTGGAGGGATGGGAACAGTGCTAGGGAATTGGGGGAAGGGGAACAGACAAGTTGCTGTTGTTTTGTTCTTCAATCTAGTTGTGGAGGATGTTGCTTCACTGGCCCAAGTTGGCACCATCATTGCGCTCTTCTCTGGCGAGGCAGATCAGTCGCCGGCTTCTGGACGGCCGCTCACTGCAGCTGTTGGCCGCTCACGCTGGCTGCTGGCTACACACGGTAGCCCATGGCAACCCACTGCCACAGGGAGTGCAGCCTACGCCATCGCCGGCGACTCATGGCAGCCCAGCTCCAGGTTGAGCTGTCATTCAGCATCTTAGCTGTGGAGGGCAGTGTCACTGGCCCTCATATGTGGGATCCGAACCGGGGCCCTCTGGTATCCCAAGCGAGTTCTTAACCATCGCGCCACTCGGCCGGCCCTATCTTCATTTCTTAATAAAACATATAATTACAATATCTGCTTACTAGAATATAAACACATTAAGGACATCCTTAACTTGGCAACTCTTTGAAATTATACATATAGCAACATCTGATTTATCTAGGGAATGATGAGTTAATTTCCTAGATGATGTATTTAAGCACAAAAATGTAAAACAACTCACTAGTTTGGGTGGAAACAAATTTCAGGCATTATAAAATATGTTAACTGTTTAAATGACCAGTGGCGTCTTTATTTTGAATTCTCTTTTTTTGGAGATCATAAAACATACCCCTTAAAAGGGAACTTATGAGTTGTTTGGGACTGGTTGCCCGGCTGTTAATGGATCCAGAGAGCTTCTGCTTTTACCACTTATTCTTCTTTATCTCTAATTTACTGTCTTGCTTTATAGTTTGATCTATGGCTATGGGGTATTTTTCTCTACCTTCTGGGACTGAAGTGCCTGCACTCTGATAGCTTTCAGTCACTCAGAAGGCTTCTTGCCTACTTCTAAGGCTATCTGCTAGATCAGGGGTTGGCAAACTTTTGAGACGGAAGAGCCAGTCCTGTTCCTCACAACAATTTAAAATTTTTTCGAGAGCCATAAAACAAATAAAATCACCATTATGTGAATAATATCCTTTAAAAATTTTATAAATGAAACTGTGATAGTTTTATTTTCATTTTCAATTTTACTTCAGAGCCACATGTACGAACCCAAAGAGCCGCATGTGGCTTGCGAGCCAGTTTGCCGACCCGTTCTAGATGGTTGAAACAGCCAAGAATTGACTTATGAAGAAACTCAGATATTTTAGGATCAAAATCCACACGTTAGCTGACAACCACACTTATAGCTTAGCAAAGAAATTATTACTGTAGGGTGACTGTGTAAGTATATTGTTGGCTAAGACTTGTAGAAATGGGAGAAAAAGAATTTAACAAAACAAATTGTTTTTTAGTGGGAAAGAATTTCATCATTTTGAAATCTCAAACTAACATAATTTTGCAAGGGAAATTTCTTGACTTAGGCTGTTATTTAAAGTTACATTTTATTGGTAATATATTTGCAATCTCCTATATGCATAAGAAAGACTAGCTTACTGGTCTTTTACTAATCCATTAATAAGTGGTTATCTGTGGGAATTCGGGGTAACCAATGTATAGTTAAAACCTAAGTTATTCAGCACTCACATGAAAGACATCCCTAACCCTCTAAACATAGCCATAAACCTAGAAGTGAGCAAGAGGGGAGAAAAAACCTGGTGTGTGGCCAGTAACTATTAAAATGCAAACCTGTGCATGCTAAGCCACAGAAAACTTTCCTGGTTTTCACAGGATATTATCAGCTGTCCCTTCTTAGTCTCTGTTCCTAGTTCTTCATCTCCGCCCCTCTGAATAGAGAGTGCCTTAGGACTCGTCCCATGGACCTCTTCTCTAGCTGGTTACTCCCTTGGGGATCTCTCATCATCTTGTGGCTTCAAATACCTTCTGTCCACTGTCCTCCTCTAGCTCAGGTTTCCCCCCTATAATCCACATTTATATTTCCTATTGCCTACTTAACAGCTCTATTTGGATGTCCTTTAAGTATCAAAACCTAAGTCCCAAACCTTACTTTTTGATCTTTCCTCAAACTTGTTTCTCTTACTTCTCAGTAAATGGCAGATCCCTCCTTCCAGTTATTCAGGCCAAACTTTGACTTCTCATATCCTCCATCCAGATTTTCCCCGCATGCAGTCAGCTCAACCTTCAGATTATATTCAAACGTGTACCAATCCTCACTGCCTTCACTGCTATCACACTGCCCTTTACATTCTGCTCTCAACACTGCAGAGGACAGTGACCTTTACACCTTGACTCAGAGCATGATGCTCCCCTGCCAGAACTACCTGAGTCAAAGCCACAGCTCCCACAATTGCCTACAAAGCCCCAGAAGTCTGCTCCATCAGTTCTTTGTTCAGTGCCTTCTCCTAGAAGACTAGCCTGCTGTATTTAAAATAAACATCCACCCTCACATTTATCCCCCATTTTGTCAATAGAACATATCAACCACTCCGATACTATTTTCTTATTCATTTCTTACCTGTCTCTGTATTAGACTAGAAGTTCTAGGAAGGCAAGGGCCTCTGTTTGGTTCACAGGCCTGGCTACTCTCTGGCACTCGAGAGATACTCCTTGCACAAAGGAGTGAGGCAGACTAACCACTTGTGATTAGATGAGAGACTGATTTTTATTCCTGCTTTATACTTCCAATTTTACAGCTTTTTAAATTGAAATTGGGGAAAAACCCTTTGAAATAAAGGGAAAAACAGCAATTATACAATGTAAAGATTAAAGAGAAATGGGGAAATGGTTTATTTTTTATACCTTTTAATTCAGTAGTTCATATTCAAGTGGTTTCAATTTATTTGGAAAATATTCAAGTAGGTTGAAACATTCTGACAACAGTGTGCTATCTTCCCTTTTTAGTGAGCTTTGAAAAGGTGAGGATACAAAGGGATATAGGGACATTCCACCATCATACCTGTTCTCTAGAGGTTTGCAGATAACTTCTTCAGCCAAAGTATTTTCCCTAGCATTTTGCTCTCCCTTGTAATCTAAGTTTCTATATTCCTCAAAAATATTGGTAGCATTTAATTCTCTAATATCTTTGGCATTGATTCCATTTAGATTGGAATTTCATGTAGTGAAATATTGATCAGATTTCGTGCAGTCTAATGATGTTCAGTCTAAGTTGGCACCAAATTTGACATTCATGGCGTGTGGATAGATTGATAAATATGACATTTCTTATAGTGACCCTATACCATTAGAAAATGTGATTAACTCATTTGCTAATGCTTCAGTGAAAAGAAAGGACATTCTTTTAAGTAGGCATATGTTGGTTATTTTAAATTCTTATTTGAAATATCCCCCAAATATAGGTATGTATGGTTAATCTTTTTCCTTTTCTATTTTCTCTTTCTGCCCTTTGCCAGCATTACTTAGAGCCTCCAGTAAAACTGAGTGAAGCTCTAGAAACATATGGACTTAAGACTGAAGATTTTTTTGTCTTGAAGCATGGAGAATCAAGGTACCTAAAAACCGATGATGAAAACTTTGAATAAATATGAGCACAGGAGCTTTTAGTAAAAAAGACATCATCTGATACAAATTTGAAAAGACTAAGAAATTAATGAATATTATTTTTTATATTTGGAAATAACTTCTGCAAGTTTTTTTTATGTAATAACTTGCTTACTCTAATACATTGCTATTTCATTTAAACAAAGACGAGTTCAGGTATGGGTCATTTAAATAATAAATTGGCTAATGTCAATTTTAAATCTCATTTCAATGGTATAAGCATTGAATGGGATTTTTTTTTTACTAAAACATTATACTTTATGTATAGAATTTTCTGAAGTTATGAAAAACTGATTTGAAAGATTCATTTCTGTTCTATTCTTGAGGGCCTTCTTCACAGGTGATCAAGGCTGTCTGCATACCTGGATGTTTTCAGAGTCCTGCTCACATAAACATATCTTTTACATGCATATTAGAGTAGTGGTGAAATTGACTCCCACATGCTTATAGTAGTTCTTGCTCTACTAAGATTTAGCTTACATGCCAAATATTAATTAAGTGATATATATTTTTCAGCATAAAAACAAGTTGCCATTTTTAAAGACTTAATTTTTGAAAGAGGGGAACAGTATATTCTATTGCATGTCTACAGTCCCCAAATCAAAAGCCCTATGAGTTGGACAAAGGAAGAGTGTAATTATGAGACTATGATTTATGAAAATTTCTATTTTTAATCTAAAAGTCAGACCCACTAAGCACAAATATAGCTGCAAGGAAACAATATTTTATGAAGATAAATGCAGATCTCAAATGTTAGTATACCATGCAATTTGAATTAAATTTTATTCTCTCCATACACTCATTTTTTCTTGGTTTCTTAGTTCTAATTCTAAATACATCAATAAGATTTATAAACATTTTATGTTTTACATGATTCAGATGTCTTATATTTTTATATTAAATGATCCCAAAGCACAATTTTACTTTTATTAAGCCAGTGTGGAATACTAATGGTAAAAAAAGAGAAAGAGATGGGAATCACCCGACCTGAGCTTTTAGTCCCACGAGGGCTCTGCGGTCACTTGATTACTCTGAACCTTCGTGAGGTAGAGAGCT
Source organism: Hipposideros armiger (assembly GCF_001890085.2). Lineage (NCBI taxonomy): Eukaryota > Metazoa > Chordata > Mammalia > Chiroptera > Hipposideridae > Hipposideros > Hipposideros armiger. Next base: position 1,144,062 of record NW_017731586.1, read on the forward strand.
GAGTAGATACATTTGGAGGCCCATTCTAGCTTCTTGATCCATAAGCTCAGTGAAATAAACTTTATTCATAGCAAATTATCAAAATAGGTTTTCTGTACCCAATTCTACCCAGGCAGTGCTCTACAGCACATATATATGCATGCGCCATGTCAGCCACTTAATTCCGTCATGGATTGTCTGTGTACCCTGAAACAAGTCACCTCTGCTCACTGTGCCTCAGTTTCCTCATGTGCAACAAGAGGAGAATTTTGACCTACCTCCCCAAAATGTGAATAAATAGTAAAGTGATTTTTTTAAAAAGCACTTTGAAAATGTAAGTGAAAAAATGATTTCTTACGGTACCACTGCCTAATACTGATAGACAGATGTGAAAACTGAAAATAGGCTAATGCTTTTGATAATGTGTTATTCCTGTTGCCGATTTAAGCATATATATTAGGACACTAAATATTGAGGACTAGCAACATTATCTCACTCGTTTTGTAAAATTTGGAGTCAAAATAAATGTAAATGATCTTTGACAAAATTTAGCATTTTTATCCACAAAGATCAAGGAGAAATGTATATATAGTATGTGTGTATACAATGTATGTGAATGTATGTGATTTGAGGGCACTCAAGCACAAAAAAATTTCCCATACAATAAATGTTCAGGACAAAAAGTGAACAGGCGTAAAAGTTTTCACTTCAGAGGAACATTTAACAAGCAGATGTGAATCCGGACGTTAGGTGGGCTTTGGGGCGTACTGCCCCATACCAGCCAGAGTTGGTCACCTTCCTTGCTGTTGCATGCTGAATTGAAAATTCATCTCTTACCTCTGCTCTACGGAGCAAGCCAAGTACATCTTGCTAAATTTCTTGTCCGTAAATGGCCTTAACATTATTTTTGTATTCACATGTACCATGTGAGGGCCTCTATGCCCTTTAAATTATGCAACTGTTCCACTTAATTGGACCTGCCTCATTTTTCTAGGCTGCCTCACAAGCTTTAATTTTTAATTACCATTCATATTCTTTCTACTTTTACATTTTATCATTAAGAGGTACATCAAGCTTCATCTCTCCTTATAGAATCTCACTATTGGGTGGTTCTTCCCATTTTATTTTTCACTTATTTACATTTTGAAGGGTTTATGTGCAAAGTGAAAAAAAAGTTTTGAAAAATAGGAAGTCGGTTTCCTCCATTCAGTCTAATATATGTTGTAATATTTTTTAATGTCTTATCCTCCACGTCAATTTCATTTTCCTCTCTGATTAGCCAGCATCGATAGCAATATGTGAAATCTTACTGGAGTTTCCCTTTCTCCTACGGGAACTGAGGAACATGTTGATATTCCTCATTGCCCAACAGGATGGAACCGTCAATTAGGAGGAATCCCACTTAATAAAGATCAGCTTGTGCATTTTCATTATGTCATTCTCTCTGGGTAGTTAAAAATGACTCCCCCTTTTCTGTAGCATTTTGACATTTCACACTCAGTGCTCTGATCGCCAGGAAATGTGGTTATTTATTCAAACTAATAATAGAGGAAAAGAAGAGTTTTAGAATCCAATGCTGCTAAAAGCACATTGAAACCAAATCCTGGTTTTTAATGTGTGCACATTTTGAATACATGTTTTCATTAAACAAGGAGGCAGATTTAAAAAATTGTTATAAAGAAATGGACTGTTCAGGGAATACTTGTGTTTGCATCACTAATAAAAGTATTATTCTTAGCCATCATATGTGCATTACTACTATAGCTAATTGGGAATTCACATGTTTCATCTTAATACTAAATCCTTTTTCTACTGTAAAAATATTTGTTCCAAGTTTGATTTCTGTATCAGGATAACCCTGAAAATATAAATTTTTCTGTTTGAGGATTTGTGACTTCCTATGGAAATCCATGTTTTTACAAATGAAATTTAAAGTACTCTTGAAGCTTCGCCTTAAATACATGAGTAGGAAAGCTTCTGCTTGCATCTGGTTTACTTAATACTAAGCATGGTGGTGTTATGAACTTGAATATTATAAAATCTGGCTGAATTCAAATACATCAATAAATTGTTATAGTAGCTTATGGAATAAAAATAATATTAAATAGCTGAGAAATTTTCATATATTGTAATTTTAGTCAAGTAAAATATGGGTGAAAATTAATGAATAAAGTACTATCAATTAAGGGGAGAAAATATAACCTTGTGAATTATTTTTTCTTTTTTATTTAAAAAATTATTATAAAATTTATGCCACAATAAAAAATTCAAACAGTAGAAGAAGGTATACATAGCGAAGTAATTTTCTTACTCCCCAATTCTACTCCCGGGAGTCTGATTATCATTCCAGAAGTGTTCTATCCATAGATAAGCATAAATATTTTTTATTTAAAAAGCACATCCATAGTTCATAGGTGTCTTTCCACATTAGTACATTTAGAATTGCTTCGTTATTTTAAGACTAGATAACTGATTTAACCAATTCCTACAGATGCACATTTTGAATGATCTCAGTATTTTATACATAGCATCCTTACATACTAGCACATTGAATGGGAGTGGGTGAGTACTTGGAAACATTTCTCCTTAACATTTACAACATTCATTGACTAGAATAGATTCTAATGATGAGAACAGACTTTTGAAAGCAGTACGGCTAGGCTGGCAGGTGGACTGGAGAGCTCAGAATCTCACTGCTACTAAAAGAACAAGGTCATTCCTATGGCAGTTCTGAAACAACTAGTTAATCAACTAATGCTCTCAAATCACAGGAAACAAGGGTAGCTTACACATAATAAGGTCACTGTCATTTCACGTAGAGAAAATAATTGACATATTTCAGCAAATAGCAAATAAAAAGAAATAACTGTTTCAGAACAAGCTGTTATATTCATTTGGTATCAATAGAATGGTCCAAAATAAACCACAAGACCATGGCAAGGTATAGCTGTGTAAATGATGAAATGTGATATTTACTGTTTAAATTCAGCAGCTAAAAGAATCCCTTTGGAAGGAAGAAGAAAACTAAATTCTGCACATTACTTCCAGACTGCATTTCCCTGGAAAAACAGGACCAACCAGTTAGAATTTGGGTATTACTGTTACCTTTTCCTTCACATCTGCATCATGGTGATTAAGTAAATCTCTCATTTTCTGGGCACATTCTTCTCCATATAACAGGAAAAACAGTGAACCTTTAGTGAAAGTAGACTGACTAGCTAAATGGCCTTCCTTTTTGAGGCAGTTATTTATATTCTGAAATAATGTAAGAGCTCGAAGAAGAATCTCCTTTGCTGTGTGGCCATCATAAAGGGAAAGGAATGACGAATCCACCTGCAATAGGAAACAGTGAGTATTATTTTAATATATGAAAACATTTTTCATGCATTTTTTTACATTTTAAAACTGCATTGAGTACATTTAAAAAATCTTGTCCTAAAAGATTATCCCTAAGATTGTATAACATAAATGAAATCTTATGCACCCCCACACTGTATACTAATGGAAAAGAGGTTTTGTGTTTTTGCTGAAAAATAGTTATTTCCTTGGAATCCCAGAATGGACTCATTAGGGAAAACACCCATTTCCTTTTTAAGCTTCATCATAGTCTTCATAGGAACTCATTAATTCACCAAACATTTATGGCACACCCACACTGCATGGATGAGCAGATGAATTCAATACGGTCCCTTTTCCACAGGGGCTGGGGTCCATTCTGTCTCCACACCGCCTTTGCTTCCTCAACACTTGTCATCGCTTTTCATTCTCTTGTTCGTTTGTTACGTATTTGTCTCTCTTCCAGCACCATCAGCTCCATGCGGACAAGCACCATGTTCTACTGTACTCGGGTGTATCATGGTACTTAGCCCAGCATCTGGCACATGCTGGGGACTAATTAAATATTAGTGTTTCATGTAGTAAGATATATGAGAACACAAACAGGTCAAGTAGAAAAGATGTGATGACGTAATTTCCCCAACTGGGTAGACAAAAATTAAAATTTATTTTTGCTAGGGAGAACGTCTCAAAAATGATTTTTTTAAAAAGTAAAATATGCTCATTACAAAAAATTTAGGAAAATGCGTCTAGGCGAAAAGACCTCCCCCCCAAAAAAAGAAACCCCACAACCTCTACCACACAGTATTGCTCCTCAGAACTGAATGTGTTCCCTCTGCCACCCCTAATTCACATGTTGACGCCCCAGTCCCCAATGTGATGGTATTGGAGGTGGGACCTTTGGGAGGTGATTAGGTTTAGAGATGAGGTCATGAGGGTGGAACCCTAGGATGTCCTTCTCAAGTGAGGAGATAGTGAAAAGGCAGCAGGCTGCAAACTCTGATGTGGGCCCTTACGGGAGCCCAATTTGCCAGCACACTGATCTTGGATTTCCCAGCCTCCAAACTGTGAAAAACATATTTCTGTTGTTTAAGCCAAAAAAAAAAAACAACACAAAACACTCCTACGATAATCCCTGTTAACATTTTAAAAGGGATAAATCTATCCACATCTACCTGTCGAAATCTATATATTTGTATATTTATTTACAAAACAAATATGTAAGCTATTTACTTGGGCACCAAGCAGTCCTTCTGTCATGGCTGGATTTTCAGACAAATTCAAAAGCAGTTTCAAAACTTGAACCTGAAATAAGAATAATATTGGTTTATTTCAGACTAGCAAGCATGAATTTTCTCTCCCTGTCCACTTACCACGTCCACAGTTTAAAGTCCTACCTATGCTTCAAGGTCTGGCTCAAATTCTCTCTACTCCATGGAGGAGTCTCAATTCATCTTACGTAAAAAGGGTGTAAAAGGGGTGTCTCTCTCTCGATGCTTATTCTCTCTCTGTCTTGACACTGATAACATTTGGCACCACTCTCAGAGCACTTACCACACAGCAGTGTTATTTTCCAATGACATCGTTAGGGAGATAGGGAGAATATTGTGAAATGTTTTCAATATCCACCCCCCACCCACATGCATACCTAATACATGGTAAGCTTAACATAGGTTACATACATGATCTTTATTATGATTACTGTTAGATGAAATAAGATCTTTGGAACAAAAAAGGAATCTCAAAGCTCAGTTTATTTAAGTATGAAAAATTCTGAAGTTCGGTTACCAAGACTAAAATAACAAACAATATGGCCCTTTTTAGTAGGTTGCAATGAATCTTTAAACTTACCTTTTTTATGTGAAAAACATTTTACAATCATTTAAATAGGCAGTGCTATAAATAGTCAGCAAACCAATGTTAACTTATAGCTGGGTTGCTAAAATATCAGCATTCTAATCAGTTATAACTGAAAAGTTAGTGATCAAAACATTCAAATAGAATTCCTACTTTAAAAGCAAAGGTCAGGGCCGGCCGAGTGGCGCGGTGGTTAAGAACTGGCTTGGGACGCCAGAGGGCCCCGGTTCGGATCCCACATATGAGGACCAGTGACACTGCCCTCCACAGCTAAGATGCTGAACAACAGCTCAACCTGGAGCTGGGCTGCCCTGAGTCGCAGGCGATGGCATAGGCTGCAGCCCCTGTGGCAGTGGGTTGCCATGGGCTACCGTATGTAGCGAGCAGCCGCAGTGAGCGGCCGTCCAGAAGCCGGCGACTGATCTGCCTCGCCTGGGAAGAGCGCAATGATGGTGCCAACTTGGGCCAGTGAAGCAACGTCCTCCACAACTAGACTGAAGAACAAAACGACAGCAACTTGTCTGTTCCCCTTCCCCCAATTCCCCAGCACTGTTTCTATCCCCCCAGTTTCCCAATAAAAATCTTTAAAAAAAAAAAAAAAAGCAAAGGTCATGTAAGACTGTACTTTCTACAAGGCCTTGAAATTACAGAAAGGAGCGGGGAAGGGTTCTGAAGTCAGCAAAATGTGTCCTTCACTAGACCTGGGAAGGAACTTCCCGATGTTTATTTTATAAAACTTGGATCATAAAGGCATTATGTGTTTACTATAGAACATTAAGGAAAAAAAAAAAAAAAAGACAGGCACAAAGGAAAAGGATATTTACCCCTATTTCCATGACTAGAAATGATGACTATTAGATAGTTTTGGTATTTTTCTCTGGTCTTTACCTACCCTATATACTCACCTATTCCTTTGATCATGTTGTACATGCTAATTTGTTCATTGAGGAGGAGGATATATGGCTTTGCTTAATTTATTTTTTAATCAAATTTAATTTTTTAAATAAAATGAATAAATGGTCATGATGTATTTCAAACAATGCAGAAGGGAAGACGGTAAAAACAAACACCGCCATCCTGTCTGCCCGTCCCACTCCCCAGTGGAAGCCATGGGTAACAGTTTCATGTGTATGCAGGGATCATGTTTTTCAAACAGACATCCTCTATACATTAGTCTCTAAGGTAAAAGTAAAGATGACTTCTGACCTTTCTTGAGCGCACTCCCTGGAGCCACTATCAGATCTGGTCTGGCCTGACTGGCGGCCAGCAACACCGAGAGTAAATGCTAGGAATAAACACTTGTCTCCAATGTCAATCAAGTTTTGCTTACGAAAACAGGGCCAAGAGTTCTGAAAAAGGATGGTCCCAAACCTATGAAATAATCCTGGATGAAGTCAGTAGAATCTAACAGGCCCACTAGTGTCAGCAAGGGCAGGTTTACAACCAGGGAATAGTCACAGCAATAGCTGTTTAATATCCTGAACTAAAATTCATGTTGCTGTACTCTGCAGAAGGGAGGTAAACGTGAAAAAATATATATAAAGTTAGAGTACAATTACAGATTACACAGCTATATGTATTTTGGTTTGAAACCACATTGTTCTCTCTTTCTTATCACATGTGCCACCTTGTGGCGACTCCAAGGTATTTCTTTTAAGCCATTAGTTTTCTTCACTCTCAACTGCAGATGTGGCAAACACAAGGTTTATTTACATTAATCTCCCACTACTATTTGTATTTAGTTGTGAATCAGTGTTGTACCCACAAGGATATTATAATACAGTGAGACCACTTATTAAAAATAAGATTTTAAAATGTCATCTTGGTGGTTATGTACTAAGAAAATATATAAAATGGACACATTTTCCCACTTACCAATGGATTACTATCCAAGAGTTGATTTGCAAGTTGGAATTTTAAACTCATTTTTTTATGGAGAAACAATGTTATAATTGGTTAGCTTCCCAGACAGACCAAGAAAGCAAATTTTCTATCCCAGAAATACCACACTAGGCAATGTAATGGAAAAACAAAAATAGAACGTACTATTGTGGTGTGAGTCACCTTTAAAGTCATAAAATATATTGAAATGTAGACCATGTGTGAGACAGATCTATACAGCCCGAGGACAGACTCTGCTGGCTCTGAACTCAGCGCTCCTCTGAGGTTTTGGGTAAAGCAGCTGCAGAGGCAGAGAGATTTTTCCTACAGCTGCAACACCATGGGCGAGAGGGGAGGGAGAGTTCCATGGGAACTCGGGCTGGAGGTCACCCTGCTCCACTGGAGAGAGGATGGCGGCATGCGTTTTGGAAATTGCCTAATGAATGGAGCAATACTGTTAAAATATTGCTAATATGATGATTACATTTACCCTTGAATGCCTTATTTGTATCAGATCCAAGTTAGTTTGGCTACTGGAAATGTGGAAAGCCCATATAAAAACATCTTAGAACGAATTTTAAAAGGACTATTGTGAGGTTCTCCTGTACTTACAATTTGATAACCTCAGAAATAACCAGTGGCAATGAGTATTTGGAGTCTGGCTTCGCGTTTGGTCCTCCTAAAATGCTTGTCCATTTCTCACTCAACTGTGCCAGAGAAAGGAGACCAGTAGAGTGAAACACTGGATCAACCCAACTAATCAGAAACTTTGATTAGCCTACCTTCTGTTTTTATGCTATTTCTTGAAAAATGGCACTTGATAAGAATGCACACTAATATGAAGGGTTGCTCAAATAACTTTCATAGGGTATCTCCTGAGATCCTTAATTCAGCTCAATCTGTTGCCTCCTACGTCTTCATAAGAGGTCAAAATGAAGCAGAGATCCAATACTACAACTTTATTTTCCAACCAATAATGGCTGAGTCAACAAAATGTTTTGTTAACCCTAAGGTAAGCAAAAATTAACCAGCACTATCACTCAAAGATTCCATTTACTCACAATGTTCCTATATCTGATGGGGGGTGGGGGAGAAGTCAGCTACTTCACTTCAGTAAAAGGTAAACTGCTTTGCAGAAAACCAAATGAATTCCAATCTACGAATAAGTGAAGTAGATAGTTTTCACAAGTTAATTTTGAAATTCAGTATTAGGATAAAAACAATTTACTTTCCTTGGACCTATGTAAGGGTTTTTAATAAACTTTAAACTTTCTCTTTTTTGAGACCTATAAATTCATTTCCAATCTTATAAGCTTGATGCAATATCTCTTCATACGTCAAGTAATAACCACTTCTTTTGTACCTTGGTGCTTCCATTTCCTGTCAGCAACACTTGGAACAGGTCTGTAATGTAGCTGATAAGCATGTGTTGGTGGTCGTTGGTAACTGTCATGTTGGTTAACAATCTCAGTCCAGCCAGCTGCACGGGGGAGTTCAGGGGACCAGAGAAGACATCCTCACAGACTTGATTAACATATACCTGGAAGCAGGGGGGGAAAAAGTGAGCATCTTAGAATCTCCAAAATTTTTCTATTAAACAGTAACTTTTCTACACAGTGGAGCATGGGAACTGTTCAGGATGAGACTGGCTCCTCAGAAAAGAGTTTGGTGACTTTCTTTTAAAGCTGCCTTCATTAATGCCAGGCACTGTGCCGGGCATTTTATAAATATACCCCACTTAATCTACAACTGTAATGAAGCGGGTGTTATTATGGCCAGTTTACAGAAAAGGACTCTAATGTCTTCAAGGAGCTTGGATTCCTTGCCCAGTATAAGTCACCAGTACAGGACCAGTGTGCAATTCCTGAGGCCATGATCTTAACACCAGTGGCCTCTCCCTCATTAGGGGCCTCCCACCTCAGTCTCCCTTACTGTGTCAACTGGTCTGGGCACACCAGCATTAAGGAGAAACATGTGACGCCACTTTGTATCATGTAAGCACCTTACCAGTAGGGTCTAGTAATTACATCAAGTTAGAAGTGAAGGATGTCGGGGGGGGACGGACGGACGGACGGACGGGGGACGGGACACGACAACAAAGTGAAAAGAAAGGAATTTTTCTTTATAGAGTTAGTCCTATTAAAAAGTAAGCAGAGGGCCAACTGGGTGGCTCAGTTGGTTAGAGCATGAGCTCTGAGCAACGGGGTTGCTGGTTTGATTCCCACATGGGCCAGTGATGCTGCACCCGAGCTGAGCTGCCGCTGAGCTGGTGAGAGCGCATCCTCTTAACAAGGTTGCTGGTCTGACTCCTGCATGGGATGGTGGGCTGCGTCCCACCCCCCCGACCCACCCAGCCCCGCAACGAGATTGAAAGCAACGACTGGACTTGGACTTGGAGCTGAGCTTGCACCCTCCACAATTAAGACTGAAGGACAACAACTTGACTTGGAGCTGATGGGTCCTGGAAAAAGACAATGTTCCTTCTCCAACACTGTTCCCTTCCCCAATTCCCCAATAAAATCTTAAAAAAAAAAAAAAAAGATGAAAACGATGTGAAATTAAAAAAAATAAGTAAGCAGAGGCAAAACTATATTTAGCCCAAGGTTCTTTTTTACCTAGGTGTGTGTATATTAACTACTCCTTCATAATACAGAGGGTGTCAAAAAAATATATCTACACATTTTAAGAAAGGAAAAAAACTTTTAAAATTGAAATACTCAATATATACTGATAACAAAAGATGAATACAAGTCAGGTTTGACTTCTACAATTACAAGAGTTGCTCAAAGTGGTTACCATCATCATCCAGACACTTCTGATTATGGCGAACTACTGCTTGAGCAACAGTGACCGAAGTCTCTGCTTATATGCATTTTTGGGCACACTTGGTATTAACCACCACTGGCAAAAAGTAACACAATGCAGGCAATACTATTTACACATGAGAGAACTAAACCCAGTACGATGGACAGTTTTCTGAAACTTATTTTCTACGGCCACAATCTTTCCACCTTGGAAAAATTGTCTTGCAGATAATTGGTATTCACCTAACTAAATCTGAACTCCACCAAAAGTTCTAACAGGTAAGAAAAATTTCCTAATACAAACAAAATGCTAAGAAATTATAGATTGTTTCATTAGCCAATATTTTTTTTTTCACCTTAAATATAATTTTTATTTGGAAAAAAAGTGGAGTGATGCAGGACAGGGTAGCCCTGCTGGGGGTGAGCGGTGTCACAGTCCCGGAGTCAGGATGATGGGAGTCATGTCCTGAAGGGCAGAGGACGCTGTACTGTGGTGAGGGAGGTGGGGGTCACCATCCCAGGGATGAGAGGCATAGTGGTCCAGGGTGAGGGGACCAGGGGTCATGGTCCCGGCCATGGCACCACCTCCTCAGGTCGCAGTGGGGACCAGCCAGTATTAACTCTTAAAAAATATCCAAATGATCCATGTTACCATAATAAGAAAAGTAATGGCAGTAAAGCAAAGAAAGATTAAATATTTAATCTGGTTTCAAGATCTAAATGATAGTTACAAGTCAACTGGTTCTCTCTGGTCACTATTTTATGACACGTGTATCCTTTTAAAAAAACAGCATTTCCTTAACTCTTTATAAATCATGTATTTTCATAAGATTTCTGTTGTCTTTCAAAGCATTTCCTAAAATGTGTTGAGCATTTACATCCCTATTATCTCTGAATTTTTTCACCATTTCAATTCAAGCAGCAAGGTTACCAAATGGGCCAGCTGAGTTATTCCTGGAGATGGGTCTACCTCACCCGGTTCCTTCTCTTGGAATTCCCTCCTCCCCACTCTACCTATAGAAACCTTCGACATTCTTAAGAGCCAGGTCACACGCTACCTGTTACCAGCACTTCTGGATGCGATGTCCCCTTTCTATATACTCAAGAATGTTTCACTTATATTTTTCCTTAAAGTACTTCATCATGCTCTGCCTTGAATTATAACTACTTACGGACTTGCCTTATTTCTCCTTCTAGCTTTCTTAAAAAAAGTTAATCATGTTCATTTCTAAACTCTGTACCACAGAGCAGGAACTCAATAAATGCTGAATTAACATAATTTCCTAATTTATTGTATCTTTCTGTTGATATTATCTGACTCTGGCCTGTTTCCTTTATCACATTTGGATTCAACTGAACCCCAAATTCAAAAAAGTTCACTGCATCTTTTATTGGCTAGCTCAGGTCCCTCTCTTCTCTGTGTTATTCTCCAATAAAAAATGGGCTGAGGACATGAATAGACGTTTTTCCAAAGAAGACATGGAAGTGGTCAACAGTTTCATGAAAGCATGCTCAACATCACTATTCAGGGAAATGCAATTCACTAACACAATGAGACATCATCTCATGCCCATTAGAAGGGCTATTATCAAAAAGACAAGAGATAACAAGTGTTGGCAAGGATGTGGAAAAAAGGAACCCTCATTCACTATTGGTGGGAATGTAAATTGGTATAGTGACTATGGTAAATAGTATGGAGGTACCTCAAGAAATTAAAAATAGAACTACCATATGTTCCAGCAACCCCATTTCTGGGTATATAGATCTGAAGGCAATGAAATCACTATCTCAAAGAGATATCTGCACCCCCATGTTCACTGCAGCATTACTCATAATAACCAAGACAGAGAATCAACCTAAGTGTCTGTGGATGGTTGAATGGATAAGGTGTGATATACACAATGGGATATTATTCAACCATAAAAAAGAAGGAAATCCTGCTATTTACAACAACATGGATAGACCTTGGGGACATTATGCTAACTGAAATAAGTCAGACAGAGAAAGACAAATACTCAATGATCTCATTTATATAGAGAATCTAAAAAAGCCAAACTCATACAAACAGAGTAATATGGTTAATTGCCAGGGGCTGGGGGATGGGGGAAATGGAGCCATATTTGTCCAAAGGTACAAATTTAAAGTTATTAAGATGAGCAAGTTCTGGGATCTAATGTACACCAGGGTACCTCTAGTTAATAATACTGTATTATATACTTGAAAGTTGCTAGAAGACTAGATCTTAAATGTTCTCACCACAGGGAAAAAACAGGTGGTAATTATGTGAGGTGATGGAGGTGTTAGTGAATTTTGCCATATATACGAGTATGTGTATCCAATCATTACCTTAAACTCACACAATGTTACATATCATTTACATCTCAACAAAGCTGGGAAAAAATTAAGGAAATTCTTGGCCATAAAGTTATGGCCTACTAAAATTTCATCACTTTTTTATTTTCTCTTTCATTTATAGATGTTACACATTTGTGATTTTAGATAACTTACCTTTATCTTGATTTGATTTTCAACATTCACACTAAGGTTATTCAGTGCATTTAAAGCTTTCTCTTTAATACTGTGGTTGGGATCATTGATTTTGCTTCCAACGACTGGAATACCACCCAATTCACGAATAACGACCTAAAGGGAAAACACAGGACCATAACTTCAATATGCACCTCTCTTCATTGAATTCTTTGCATCCAAATAAAAATGAGTCTTTGGAAATACCTGTCCTATATACTATCTATAATTCCTATTCTTTAAAAAACATTACTATCCATAATATAGGTAAAGAAAGTAAAATTAAGATATGTAATTATTTAAACTATAGCATGGCAATACACAATAAAGATTTTCAGGATTATTATAATGATCTCAAACAATTTACAAACAAAATTATTTTACTTTGAGATTAGTTATATGACTTTTATATTACATACAAATTTGGAAAAGTATTATGATTTAGAATACTAAAGCAGTGTTTGCTAAAATGTATTCTTTGGAACACTAATCCTTCGAGATGTTAACAGATATTCATTCCATTTAAAAAAAGGGAAATTTCATGGTGAAGTTGAGAAACTTAGGGGATAACAAATTAAACATATTTCTTTATTGTGATGCATTAATGCCCATGTGCACAGAGAATCTCCAAGGGGGTGTATTGAATATAGTATAGCTAACACTTGAACAACATGGGTTTGAACTACATGAGTCCATTTATATGTGGATTTTTTTCAATAAATAATATAAATGTATATTCTCTTATAATTTCCTTACTAACTTTCTTTTCTTTAGCTTACTTTAATTGTAAGAATACAGTACATATATAACACACAAAGTATGTGTTAATCGATTGTATGTTATTGGTGTGGCTTCCATCAACAGTAGGCTATTAGTAGTTAAGTTTTTGGGGAGTCAGAAATTATACATGGATTTGAGTGTGCAGGGGTTGGCATTCCCAACTCCTGCGTTGTTCAAGAGTCAAGTGTATTTCTATGAACTGTACACAAAAAGAGGGTCTTTTTTCAGTGTCTGGAGTAGAAGGAACACCTATAAACATCTTGAAAAATTGGAGTTCCACAGTTTGAACAACAGTGTCAAAATTTTCAAAGTAAATATAACCTGAAGATTTCTCAGTCGACTGCAATACTATGTTACTATGTACCTTTGGCCCCAACATTGAAAGACACATCAATTGCTTTAATTCTTATTAAAAAAATAAGCTGAAAATGACTACTGTCAGGCTAAGACTAGATGCTCTATCAGAATAGAAGAAAAAGTATTTTGCCATCATTCACTTTTTAACCAACAGCCCAATACACCACTCTGTTAAGGGTGGGCATAGCACTGAGAGAAGAAAAACTTTCCCTCTGCAACTCTAGGTTCTGGTTCTTCCCAAGGACTCATGGTTACTAGAAAACAGCTTTTGTTTTTGTTTTTTTTTTACACTGGACTGGTAAAGCAGATCAAGGCACTAACTCCCATTGTCCAATAAAGTACTTATTCACAGTGGCTACTGACCCACTTTGAGTACAGTTTGTTTCAGAGGGATATAAAACTGTGGCATCAAAAAGACCCCAATACAGGCATGCTAATAAGTAGTCATCATCTGTTGTTTTGTTTGCCAGGCACCTCCTCTATCCCTGTGGGACTGCTGGTCCACTGTGTTCACATCCACCCTGCCGTTGGGCTCAGGATGCTCCTGTGAGCCAGGCCTTGCTAATCGTGGTCCACGGTGCCTCCCTCAGCAACTGATCCAAAGGATTGGCACTTGATTCTAGCACAGCAACTCCACCTTCTGGGTTATGAGCTACAGGGATGAAGGCTTGAGAGGCCAGTGGCTTTCTTTCTCTCCCAGTAATTTCAGGGGACCTCTTTGTGGGCAGATACACAAAAAGAAGCAGGGGTAAGCAAAGCCAAAAGACAGAGGAAGAGAGGGCTCTGATAACACTTTTTGTAACCTTGAACTGTATTCACTTGTGCCTGAAACTAATGCTATTCTTGAATGTCCAACTTAACAGCTCAATATTTTTCCTTTTTGGTTTAAAATAATTTAAGCTGGATTTATCGCTTTCAACTGAAAGAATGTGAGCAAAACACAGACATTCTTTATATTTTGTTATAAATCTCTACAGCTTTACAGAAAACCTTGCCATACAGAGAAAACTGGACTGAAATAAAGTATAAATTGAAAATTTTGCATTCATGACAATGTTAACAAAGGGCATTAGCTGAAAATAATTGCAAAAAATTTTCTACTCTTTCTCATGGTGGCAGGGAGAAGAGAACATTCAAATTAAGCTCTTTAGCCTTGGTGTTAAGTCTCTACTTGTAGAAGCTGTTTCCATTGGCTAGTGCTTGTCAGAGTGGTCCAGGGCCCCCCTACATCAGTGGAAAGTATGCACTTAAATGTCAGATGCTTTCATTGTTCTGCCCAATTTTAAGTACTTAAAAAGGCCATGCAATGCTAAGTATTAATTAGATATAGGCATTACGAATGTGATATCTGTGACCAACTTCCTAGGGATCTAGAAACCTATTAATAGTCACATTACTATTAGGCTTCACTTTTCAGAAGTAAACAAACCTTCGTGAGGTATAAGCAGCCACATTGTGGAGATGAGGAAACTGAGGCTCTGGGAGGTGACTGCCGCAGGTCACAATCACTGCTGGTGTGCGAGCAGGAGGAGCCTGTCGGCTGAGACCGGGGTACTTACTTGGTTAGCTGAAAAGGCTGCATTGTTACCCAGGGTGACCAGAGCTCTTTCGATAATTACAGGATCCTCAGTCGACTCAAGCAGGTAAAGGAGTTTCTGAAGTTGTTCAGCATTTAGGACATCATCATATGAACCATTGGTTAAGTCTTCTGCATAAGAAGAAAATTATTTAAAGTTCACCTAAAATCAATATGAGATTTAAAAGAATTTTAAAACAGTATTGAATGCATACTCTGATACCAGGCACAGTGTTAAGAACTTTATATGCTTTATCTCATTTAATCCTCAAGTAACCCTAGGAAGAAGATACTATTATACTTCTCAATTTACATATGGGAACCTGAGGCTTACAGACATTAAGGAATTAGTCACTTGGTATTTTCTTTCAGGAAGACACTGCATGCAAATAACATATACCCCTAACGCCAACTGCATTTTCTGTTGCTTTTGAAAATCAGGTACACCCATCCAATGAAACACTTGCCTATAGGAATAGGATTTACATTAAACAAACTTCTCTGATCCCAATTTTAAAAGCATCTCAGGCAGAGGAAAAGTTATGGGAGTGTTTCAGGTATGGCATTTTTGTTTGGTTTATATGAATAAAGCATTGATGACTGGGATGCTAGAATGATAGTCTTGCCGGGGGTGATGACAAAAGAAAAGCTGTTATTTTGAATAAAAGTTATAATAGTCAAATGCTGGGTCTGCTCAGTGACTTTTAGAATTTATAGCTCTAACCTTTAAAAAAAATCCTTTTTACAGAAATCACCACAGGAAAAACAGAAACCCTTTTTCTGTTATAAACATAGAACATGATTCCTTAAAAGTAAAACTATGATTATAGGTCAGACAGTATTCACAGTACATGGCTGGGTGTGTGGGGCGGGTAGGTGGACAGCAGAAGGTTATACAATGATAGGTACTGTATGATGTCACATCTGTACTTTTTCTTTTTAAAAATATATACCCAATTATTATAAGTGGCGATCTTTGGGTGCTGGCATAAGAAGTAACTTTTATTTTATACCCTATGCTAATGAGTACTTTCTGAATTTTTCAAACAATAAACGTGTATTATTGCTATAATTAAAATAATTATGAATACTGCTTAAAGAAGAATCAGAAAAAAATATGAAGGAAAAGGTTAAGTATAGATTATGGGAACAGATATGTGATATGATGTCCCAAAGAAGCCAAATAAAAAATCAACTGTCAGGAAAATCTAAAAGCTAAACAGTCAGCAGATTCTCACTCCCAAGTCTTATAATCAGGATCTCTGGGCCCCTGAAACCACTACTTGCC
The DNA here is from genome assembly GCF_001890085.2 of Hipposideros armiger. NCBI lineage: Eukaryota > Metazoa > Chordata > Mammalia > Chiroptera > Hipposideridae > Hipposideros > Hipposideros armiger. The sequence continues at coordinate 1,160,446 of NW_017731586.1, forward strand.
TCATTTACACCTTATAAAACAGGGTTTCACCTAAAGAATACTTGAAAAGATAAACCAAAGAAGGACAAAAACACAGATGTTTAGAATGGAAAGAATGCTGGGGTTCATCCAAACCTCTCATTTTACACACCAGGAAACTGAAGCCAGATTCACTTAAAGATTTGCCTAAAGTCGCACAGGAATTGGTAGCAGAGACCACAGAAATGAAAACACAAAGCTGTAGCCAAGTCACTAACCTCTTTTTGGGTCTCTGTTTTCTCATCTGTAAAATAAAAGGGTTGATCTAAGACTATAACTGGTTCTAAACGTTCCTACACAACTCTGAAGTTGTGTGATTTTCTACATAAACATATGGCAGAAATATGATAAATTTAACTTATCCATACTTCTAAGACATTTCAAAATCCTATTACTTCCTTATACATTTTTCCACAAAGCCATTAAAAAAAATTTTATAGACATGTAAATTATAAATAGTCAAAATTTTATAGGGAAAAATGTTAAATCACAGACTTTTCACTTGAAGGGAGGAAGTGCAATGTGTTTGTTTAAAATAAGCCAGCCCTAAGGTGACAGACTGTCTAGCTCTAATTCTAGCCAAGCTACTTAACCAAAGCTGACACTTAACCTCTCTAAGCCTCAGTTTCTTCATCAATTAAATGGGAATTAATAGTGTCTGCCTCAAAGAATTTTTGTGCCTAGAATATTGTGAAGGCCTTGAATATTTTCATTATTTTTTTTATTAAGAGGACACACAGCTGGTTAATAACAAAACTGGCTTTAGAATCCAGACATTTTCACTCCCAATCTATTACTCTTCTCCCTACAAGACCACTCTTAATCTATTAAAATGATGAGCCTCATTTAAATTTTGTCAATAAATCTTAACTTCTCTGCTTGAATTTTTAATAAAAACCACACATTACGTTTTCAGAAAAGAAATAAACCTAAAACTCTTCAACACGTTGCAGCGGTTCTCAACCTGTGGGTCACGACCCCTTTGGGGGTCGAACGACCCTTTCACAGGGGTCGCCTAAGACCATCGGAAAACAAAAAGATATTTACATAACAGTAGCAAAATTACAGTTATAGAGTAGCAACGAAAATAATTTGATGGCTGGGGGTCACCACAACATGAGGAACTGTATTAAGGGGTCGCGGCATTAGGAAGGTTGAGAACTGCTGCTTCAGAGGATGGTGATCACCTAATACCCACCTTTTCCACTGGTGAATTTTTGAACTATTACACAAGTGAGGCAAACACGTGTGTCCTAGTTCTCCACTTAGCTTTGTACCAATAAGACTGTGAAAGAATTTTAGGTTCTGTGGTTCACCATCTCAAGTAAACTGAGGAGAAATTACACCTCTCAAAGGAAATGAAAAGTGACTACCAAATAATAACAGATTAATTTCAAGATAATTGTCATAGTACAGCATCATTCCAACCAAGAACACAATATGCTTTCCTGTTTATGATAGTCTCATGTCCTTTATTAAAATTGTCTTCATAAAGGCTTCTTGCTAGATGTATTCTTAAATTTTTTATAGCTATCATGAATGAGATCTTTTCAAATTTCTGAATTTGTTATTGCTTATATACAAAAAACTATTGATTTGGGTATATTTATCTTGCATTCGCGTTACTTTATTAAACTCTTATTGCTTCTAAAAGTTATTCAGTTCTCTTGGATTTTTCCAAATAAATCATTATGTCACCTGTCACCTACTAATTATAAATTTATCTCCTTTCCAATATTTATGCATTTTTCCTTGTCTTATCAAGCTAGCTATGACTCCAGGATAATGGTGAAGAGTAGCTGTCACGGCAGGCACCCTTCTCTTGTTCTTGAATTTAGTTAAGATTCTACTCGTGTTTCACCATTAAATATGTTTGCTTTTTGATGGATGCTCTTTATCAACTTAAGAACATTTCCTTCTATTTATTCCTAACTTGCTGCAAGTTTTTGTCAGAAATGATAACATTCAAATGTTTTATTATGAAGTTATCATGTTTTTGCTTTTAATCTAATAATGCAATAAATTACATTAATATATTTCCCAATATAAATCCTCCTTATATGTCCATTTGGCCTTGGTATATTATTACTTTCATCCCCGGATGGATTTGATTTGTTAATATTTAAGATTTTTACATCTTTGTTCATAATTGAGAAAGACTTATAGTCTTTTTGTGCTATCTATCCTTGTCAGGTTTTGCTATTAGGTTGGTGAATGAATTGCAACTGTGTCCTTATATTTTTCAATGCTCTCAAACAGTCTTAACAGTATAGGAATTACAAATTTCTTAAACTTTAAGGCAAAGAAAAGATCATCCAGTTCTGGTTCAAGGTGGGGATGTAGGAAGATACTGAATTCACCTCCTCCCACAGACACACCGAATCTACAGCTACATGAGGGGACAACTCCCTCTGAAATAAATCCAGAAACTGAGTGACTCCTACACCATTGGGCAAATGAGAAAAAAACCACACTGAAACAGGTAAAGAGGCTGAGAGACAATCTCACCATAACCCCCACCCTTGCTGCAGTGATACACAATTGGGAAGGAATTTACAACTCCCAGTTTTCCCCAGAGGAGTGAAGGGTTTGGATACTACATCCTGTGCCCCAATTTTTAAGACTACCACCCGAGAAATGGGCCCCCAAAACATCTAGCTTTGAAAGCCAATGAGGTATGTGTCCACAAGACCCACAAGGCTATCGCGAATTAAGAGACAGTTATTAATGGCTGGAGCAGACCCACTATGGCTAACACCGCAGGGCCCAGCAGAGGCAGTGCACTGATACCAGCTTTTCCCTGAAAGAGGTCTATTTGCTCATCTAAATAGCTGTGGCCTGAGGAGCAGGCTTCAATTTAACATACAATGGGAGCCTAAATTAGTACAAGGGAGGAGATAAAGACTAGAGCAGAAATAAATGAAACAGAGACTAAAAGGGGGGAAACTCTTCCAAACTCATTTTATGAAGCCAGCATCACCCTGATACCAAAACCAGACATAAGAGAAGAAAATGATAGGCTAACATCCCTGATAAGCATAGATGCAAAAATCTCAACAAAATATAGCAAACAATACACTGAAAGGATCATACACCATGATCAAGTGGGATTTATCCTTGAGATGCAAAGGTGGTTCAACATCCTCAAATCAATGTGATACACCATAGTAAGAGATGAAAGACAAAAATCATGATCATCTCACTAGGTGTAGAAAAAGCAGTTGACAGTACTCAACATCCATTCATGAGAAAAACTCTCAACACAGTGAGTATAAAGGGAATGTGCCTCAATGTAATAAAGTCCAGCTATGACAAGCCATACTCAATGGTGAAAAACCAAAAGCTTTTCCTCTAAGTTCATGAACAAGACAAAGATACCCAGTCTTGCTACTTTCATTCAATGTAGTACTGGAAGTCCTAGCCAGGGCAATTAGGCAAGAAAAGGAAATAAAAGCATCCAGATCAGAAAAAAAGAAAAACTCACAGATAACATGATATTGTATACCGAAAACCCTAACAACTCCACCAAAAAACTGTTAGGATACAAAAATCAATATAAAAAAACCAACTGCATTTCTATACATTAATAAATTATCAGAAAGAAATTAAGAAAATCCTATTTACAGATGCATCAAAAAGAATACCTATGAATCAATTTAATTAAGGAGGTGAAAGACTTGTATAGTGCAAACTATAAGACACTCAAGAAAGAAAATGAAGATGACACTAGTAAATGGAACGATATTTCATGCTCATAAATTGGAAGAATTAATATTACTAAAATGTCCACATCACCAAAGCAATCTACAGATTCAATGTAATCCCTATCAAAATTCCAATGGCACTTTTTCATAGAAATAGAACAAACTATTCTAAAATTTGTATGGAACCACAAAAGATGTCAAGTAGCCAAATCAATCTTGACAAAGAAGAACAAAGCTGGTTGCATCACACGTCCTGATTTCAAAATAAACTACAAAGCTACAGAAATCAAAACAGTATGGTATTGGCGTAAAACAGAGGCACAGATTAATGGAACAGAATTGAAAACCCAGAAATAAACCCACACATCTGGTCAATTAATTTACGACCAAGGAGCGAAAAATATACAATGGGGAAAGGAAAGCCTCTTCAATAAATGATGTTGGGAAAATTAGCCACATGCAAAAGATTGAAACTGGACCACTATCTTAAACCATAAACAAAAATAAACTCATAATGGATTGAAGTCTTGAACATAAGACCTGAAGCCATATAACTCCTAGTAGAAACGTAGGTGGTAAGCTCCTTAACATAGGTCTTGGTATGATATTTTGGACTTGACAACAAAAGCGAAATAAGTGGAATTACATCAACCTAAAAAACTTCTGAGAAAATATTTGCAAATCATGTATCTGATAAGGGGTTAATATTTAAAATACAGAAAGAACTCAAACAATCTGATTAAAAAATGGGCCGAGGATCCAAATAGACATTTTTCCAAAGACAGAAATGTGACCAACAGATATATGAAAAAGTGCTGAACGTCACTAAGCATCAGGGAAATGCAAATCAAAAGCACAATGAGCTATTATCACCTCCCACTTGTCAGAATGTCTATCATCAATAAGACATGAGATAATGAGTGTTCATGAGGATGTAGAAAAAAGGGAACTCTTGTGCACTGTTGGTGGAATGTAAATTGGTACAGACACTATGGAAAACAATGAAGATTCCTCAAAAAATTAAAAATAGAACTACCATATATGATCTAGCAATTTTACTTCTGGGTGTTATCTGAAGAAAACAAAATCACTATCTCAAAAAGATATCTGCACCCCCATGCTCATTATTTACAATAGCCAAGATAAGGAAACAATCTATGTTCATCATTGGATGAATGGATAAAGAAAAAGTTTATATTTATATATATATATATATTTCAGTCATAAAAAAGGATATCTTGTTATATGTGACACAACATGGGTGGACCTTGAGGGTATTATGCTAAGTGAAATAAGCTAGACAAATACCGTATGATTTCCCTTATTCGTAGAATCTAAAAACAAACAAACAAAAAACCACTCAGATACAGAGAATAGATTGTTGATTGGTATTGGTGGTGGGGGTTGGGAGGGTGGTATGGCTCCATGTACATAAAAAGGGTGAAGGTGATCAAAAGGTACAAGCTTCAGGTTATAAGATAAGTCTTGGGGATGTAATGTACAGCTTGGTGTGACTACAGTTAACAATACTGTATTACATAGTTGAAAGCTGCTAAGAGAATGTAACTTAAAAATTCTGGGCACAAGAAAAAAACTGTGTGTGGTAATGGATGCCAATTAAACTTATTGTGGTGATCATTTTGCAATATATACATATATCAAATCATTATCTTGTTCACCTAAAACGAAAGAATGTTATATCAATTATATCTCAATCTAAAAAAAGATCATCCTCTGAAATCCAGAATGATTCTGACAAAATGAGTTACTTATCAATCTTTTCCAAAGATAAAGGTGTAGCTTCAGGAAGAAGGGACTGTGAGCAACTTAATCTGTAAGCTGCATGACCTAAGGTATTGGTGATGTGAGGAACTGGTAAAATCAAATGCAACATTTTTCTGTCTTTTTCAGTATAAGTGAGAAGGTATCTGAGTTCAGGCCACCTGACCGCTTGCTTACTTATACAGAAACATTCTCTGAAATAAAGACAACAAATTAGGCTTTGTAAGTAAGGGTAAATGCAAATCTTAAAAAAAAAAAAAAAAAGGATTTTTCCCTTGTCCCAAAAGGGAAAGAACCGAACCCCCACTCCCTTGGAGCATTTCCTTGAGCAAACTTGTAATTGTAATTCCTTTGTCTGTCTCTTTGATATAAATATACATTTTTTAAAAAAGATTTTATTGGTGAATTGGGGGAGGGGAACAGTGTTGGGAAATTGGGGAAGGGGAACAGCCAAGTTGTTGTCCTTCAATCTTAGTTGTGGAGGGCGCAGCTAGCTCAGCTCCAAGTCCAGTTGCCATCTGGCCATCCATTAGCAGCTCATGGCTGCTCAGCTCAAGGTGCTGTGTTCAAGCTTAGTTGCGGGTGGGTGTAGCCCATCATCCCATGTGGGAGTCTAACCGGCAACCTTGTCAGGAGCACGTGCTCTCACCAGCTGAGCCATCCTGCCACCTGTTGGCAGCTCAGCAGCAGCTCAGCTTGGGCACAGCTCACTGGCCCATGTGGGAATCAAACCGGCGACCCTGTTGCTCAGACCTCGTGCTCTTAACCAACTGAGCCAGCCACTTGGCCAGCCCTAAATATATTGGGTTGTCGGAAAAGTCATGACATTTTTTCTCTATGTTTTTCGTTGCAAAAATGTGTCATGACTTTTTCGACAACCCAATACATCTTTTTAAAACTTAAATAAGCCTCAACCCAAGGAAGTCTTTCTTAGGGGCTTTGGGATCATTTGCTTGAAATATTAAGGAAGATCGAGCTATCTCCTTGTCTCTGAGTTTAGACTTGGCATCTGGCTCCATGTTATAACCACCTGTTTATCATAGAGATACTGAGAAGTCTTATTTTCCCTCTGGATAAGGGCAATTAGCTAACATAAATAGCCATCCCAACTAACAGTGAACTTAAGGTGAACTATGTGTATAGTGAATGGTGCTGTCAAGTCCTCTTAAGGACAAGTTTACCTTGAGAACATGTAGGATGAAATAGGTTACATCCGCCTGGGCACATAAAGGGGTGAGAACTCTGTGTTTACAATCCTGTTACCCGATTGCCTGTGATGGGTGTAGCAATCTGGTTTAATGCTCATTCCATAATAAAGCTATTTAGTTCTTTTGTACATCTGTAGAGAGGAGTTTCTTAGTTGGCAGGAGATTTTATTTTTATTTATTTCCCTAACAACTTCCATGACCTGAAATATACATCCCGAACATTCAACGAATTGTTTGAATCCTGAATGCACCTATCAACTTCTGGGCAGAGAAACCTAATCCTGTACTTGTCCGCCAGGAGGTGTCCCCTATGCAGACAACTGTTCCATTTTGAAATAGCTGTATCTACCTCTATCTCCAGCATCTCTCTGCAACTTAGTATATATACATGGACCTTGGTGACTTCAAGGTACCTCCCCTCTCAGAGGCTGGGCAGAGTCTAGGCAGAACTGCCCCTCTGACGTCCTTCCTTCCAAGGTAACTGCACGGAGAATTTCATCTACTGCTCCAGGCCCCACCACACCCGGTCCACAGCCAGGGAATCCCTTTGGTAACACGAAGGTCGGGAGCAAGCTTTAACGTGAGAGGCAATCAACCGCTTTTGAGAAACCTAATCCTCAGCTGTGACGCCGGACTCAGGTAGGAAAGTCTGGTCAATTTTGTTATCCCAGAACTTTGAACAAAGAAGTGGAGGCAGGGAAGCGGCTCAGAACCCCACACCCACCCAATCAAGTGGACAAGCGGCCCGCTATACCTGGACCTCCCTTCCTCCTCGGGCTCGGCTCCTTGTTTCACTCAGAACACAGGCAAGCCACGAGCGCCTGTGGCGTCTTCGACCCCCACCCCTGGGGTCCCCCTGTCCCCGCCCACCTGCTGAACACCCCGCGTCCTCACCTGCAGATTGCGATGGACGGAGCCGAAGCCGGTGGCCGCCTCGCCGCTGGCCCCGCATCAGCCTGTAAATGCAGTAGCAGGCACCGGCCCCGAGGACCAGGCCCGCCGCCACCCAGCCCGCCTCCCGGGCGCCGCCCATGCTGCCGCTGGGGCCTGGGCGCAGCGTGGGGCCTGGAGCCGGAGGCTCGTGTAGGCCGGTGCGGGGGTCTCCGAGGCCAGCGGGAACAGCCGCCGCCCGAGCTGGATGGAGCCCGCCAGCCCCAGGAGAAAGGAAATGGGAGTCTGAGCTCCGCCTCCCGGAAACAGCCCTGCTAAGACTGAAAACCGCCCACTCTGGCCCCGACCCGCGCCGGCGGCTCCCCCCAGGTGGGGCGAGGGGCCTGCAGAGGAGAGCCGGACTCCGTGAAGAGCTGCACACACACTGCGCTCCCCGAGGGGACACACAGGAACTGAACCGCCGGGAGGCGGGCTTCCCCGCACTTCCTCCCAAGCCCACTCCGCTGGGGCCGCAGGGCCGCCATTCTCCAGGCTCCGCCGGCGTGGGGGCGCTGGGCTACTGTGCGCCCCGCCCCTCCCCGCCCCGCCCCGCGGTTGCCGGGGCAACACCGGGACGCGCCAGCCCGGAGTCCTGGCTGCGCCCTGGCTGAGCCGGGAGTGGAGAGCAGGCCCGGAGCGCAGTTAAAGTGGGACCTCTTGCCATGGCCTCGCTACGCAGTGCCAGCCCCAAGCTGAGAAACTATTTCGGGGAGAACTACATTCCTCAGGTCTGCGAGGTACTGGAGCCATTTGGCGGCGGACTTAGGAGAGGGAGGAATCGGAAGGGATTTCCCAGCGGAGGGGCTAGGGCTTGTTGGGGAGAGGGAGTGGAGGGACGGACGAGCGGAAGGAGAGAGGATGATGTCAGCCTCGGACGAGTCGGCAGTCTGGGCTGAAGATAGAGATAGGAGAGGAGAAAACAGACGGGTGGTGGTGGTGGCTGAAAGAGGGGAAGGGAGTGACGTCTTCCAGGAAGAAAGAGTTCAGGGCCCGGGAGCAGAAACCGCAAACTCCAACGTTTAAGACTTGGACAAGAGGAGCCTGAGAAGAGGAACCTGAGGACAAGAGGAGGCGTGAGAAAGCAGTGCCCTAGAGACAGAGGAGGGAAATCAGGAGAGTGTGTGTCTATGAAGAGAGCGGGTAATAGTGTCACCTAAGATAAGGACCTGAGGGGGCGTAATGGATTTGGCGCAAGGTGGGTGAGCCTGGGGTTTCAATGGAACAATGAAAGCAGAAGATTGATTGAGCTTAGCTGAGGAGAGAGGGGAAGCTGAGACCTTTAGAGGGAAGGTAGGACCCCACAACTAGTATTGCCTTAAACGGTGAAGGACTGCCCCTTTCCCCCACCATTATAACAGGAGGACGGAGGACAAGCTAGGGGTGGGCCGGTTTTGTAGGTTTGGGGGTAGGAAGCCAAGAAAGTTCTCTGGCGACTTTTATTTTCTCTACAAATATTTGGTGAGATTTTTGCCAAGAATGTGTATGTTTGGGTGGGGATGGGGGGTGCAGAGGGGTTTTGAGCAGAGATAAGTTATGTGGAGAGTGAAGGAGAGACAAGTCTAGGGAAGGAAAGAGGCGAGCCTAGCTGGGGTAGCAACTCTCCTCTGCAGTTGGGAGTCCAGTTTGGTACAGCGCTCCTCCTTTTGGGATGGTAATTTAGAAGTATTTATTAAAATGTTAAATATGTCTACGCTTTGACCAAGCATTTCCACTTATAGGGATCCACTTTGGAGATGTACAGTACTTGCATATGTGCTCACACAGAAGGATGTGCAAGGATATTCATTATAATTGTTACATAGTGAAAATGGTAAACAACCTAGATGTTAATAAGAGAACGAGATACTATGTAGAATTAAGTATATCTGTACCTTTTGAGAAGAAAAACTCTCTAAGACAAATTAAATAAAAAAGATAAAAATGCAAATTGCCCAACAAAGTATCTACTATTATTCAATATGGGTACCTATCTGATTTCACATACGTATGTATATTTATATATATGTGTGTGTGTGTGTGTGTGTGTGTGTGTGTGTGTGTAGCTATCTATATTTAAGACAATACATGCATAGAGCATATGCCAAACTATTAACAGCAAATGTTTTGGGGAAGGTCTTAGAAGAGAACCCTAATTTTTTGCTCTGTATACATCTGTATTGTTTTATTTTTTTTTAAAAGATTTTATTGGGGAGCTGGGGGAGGGGAACAGTGTTAGGGAATTGGAGAAGGGGACCAGCCAAGTTGTTGTTCTTCAGTCTTCGTTGTGGAGGGCGCCAGTTGCCACCTGGCTGCCAGTTGGCAGCTCATGGCCTCTAAGCTCAAGGTGCTGTGTTACAATCTTAGTTGTGGGTGGGCGTAGCCACCATCCCATGCGGGAGTCAAACCAGTAGCCTTGTTGTTAAGAGCGCATGCTCTATCCACTGAGCCATCCCATCCGGGTGGCAGCTCAGCTCAAGGTACCGAGTTCAGTCTTAATTGTGGGTGGGTGTAGCCCACCATCGAATAGGCAATCTTGTTGTTACACCAGCTGAGCCATCCTGCCACCTGTTGGCAGCTCAGCGACAGCTCAGCTCAGGTGCAGCGTCACTGGCCCATGTGGGAATCGAACCGGCAGCCCTGTTGCTCAGAGCTCGCGCTCTTAAGCCAACTCTTAACCAACTGAGCTACTTGGCCGGCCCCCCCGTTTTAATTTTTTAAGATGAGTTTCCTTTATGTTTTACCTCTATATAATTATATTTGAAAATACGTAGAGAGAATGGTACTCATCTTCCCAAATGTGTGATTTTCGCAAGTACCACTCAGTAATAAGCCTCATGTCTGTACAGAAATAAGAGTTGACTTCATGCAAGTTAGGAGTTTTCTAGTCATATAGATGGGAGGCAATGGTGGGGGAGCTACATTTTTGAGAGTGCCTGAAGTGTTGGGCCAAGAATTCTAAGGACTGGGTGGGAAATGAGAACAAGACATGATCCTGATATGTTGGTAGAAACCTAAGGGGTGAGTGAAGGGGTAGAGGGAGTAATTGAGTGAGGGAGCTGTAAAACTAGGAGGTAGAGGTTAGAAAGTGAAATGTTTGTATTTAAGATTCAGGATAGAGCCATTCTGAGTAATGACTCAGTTCAGGTTGGTCATGGAGCAGGTAACAGAAGTGGACTTGAGTTCAACGTCAGGGAACACCAGGGAAGTGATAGCTTCTCTTCACCTTGCTCTCCACTTGCTATAACACTACAAAGCTGCCAGGGGCATCCCTGGTTCTTTGGAATGCGAGCAGTTCTTCACCAGCTTCACAGCCTGTATTGCTCGGCCCCCAGAGAAAAGAGGCCCTCAGAAGTACTCCCCATTGCCTAAGATGATATGCTCTTAAGGAGCTCTTCACCCACATTACCAGCCAGTGCGAGAGAGCAGTCTTCTAGGGCCTCACACACTCACCTTCACTTGACTACCCGCTTCCCCTAAGAGACTATGAGGATGAACCCCACTGTGCCTCATATCCCTGTACATCTATCTGTTCAACTGACCCAATTTGCCAGGCCTCACACTCTTCTAAAACCCATCTTCTACAAGCTTTGAAGTACATAATCTTTCATCACAGATTTTCCTGTACAGTTAACCTCTTCTGAACTTTACCTACCTGTCCTAAATAAAACCTGGTTGTCTACTTAGAATGTCGTTTCCCTGCAAACCTGTTAAATAGAGGCTGATTAAAAAAAAATCCTGTTCTAGTCACTGGGCTTACTTAATCTGTTGATTGATATTTTCCATCAGTTTTAGAAAATCCTCAGTCATTTTCAAATATTGCTTCTACCCAATTTATCCTTCTTCTGGGACTCCAATCATAAATATGTTAGGTGTTTTTTTTTCCTTTTTCGTTTTTTTGTCCTATATGCTCTTTTTGTTCTGTCATGTTTTATTTAACTCTGTGCTCGTTTGGATATTTTTTATTGATTGTCTTCAAGTTTATTGATTCTGTTTTATGCTTTGTCCAGTCTACTGTTAAATACCTCAGATGAGTTCTTAATTTCAGACAATATATTTTTCAGTTTTAGAATATCCATTTGATTCTTTTTCATGTATTCCAGTTAAAATTCTTAATCCTTTTATCCTTTTTGTCTATCATACAACCTGATATATCAGTCTTTCCTTTCATAGGCCCAGTAGCCTTTTTACAGTCATTATTTGCATTATCAAAGGCAAGGATTTGTTGAATGATTTCAGCTGCTTGCAAATTAGTTATCTGCTTCCTTATTGCATCTTGCAAGCAGGCTACAAACTCTGTATATGGTTCCGTTGGACCTTGCAGTATTTTTTTAAAAGACTTAGGAGCCTGACCATCTGTTTCTATTTTTTCCCATGCAATTAAGCAAATCCTTTTTAATTGAGCTATAGCCTGATCATCCATAACTAGCTGATTCCGGGTGCTTTCCCGGTTACTCGTCCCTAAGAGCTGATCGTGAGAAATAGCAATGTTATGGGACTGGTTGTACCTACTCTGGATCTCTGCTCCATCAATCCACCAAGTTTTAAATTGTAAAAACTGAGCCGGCAAGAGGCATGTCTGAGCCATTATATGCCAATCTATAGGAATTAAACGATTTCCATCAGCCAAATTACAGATTATGCCTAGGGTGAATGGCGAAGTAGGACCATACTGAGTTACAGCAAGTTTTAATTCTTTTAATATCTTAAAAGGAAAAGCCTCATACTGAGATTCATAAACTCCATTTGGGTTTTGAGGATCTGTACCAGGAGCAACACGCTCATGAAATATAACAGGAAACGCTAAAGCTTCCAAGTCTCCCTCCAGACGCGCCTGCCGGATGCCTCTTTCTACTGCGGAAAGCTGCATCTGTGAATCTCTCCTAGGAGGGGGAGGGGGTCGAGCAGCGGGGAGGAAAGGATTAACATTTTCCTCCTGCGGCCTGGAATGTCCCCTCTCCCGTGCCGTAGCTGATGGCGGCGGAGGCGGATGGAGCGAAGGTAAACTATAGCCTTCCTCCTCACTCTCGTCCCTCCCATCCTCCGTGTCTATTTGTAAAGGCTCTAAAACTGACAGAACTTTCCGCCAAGTAATCCAAATTGTTGCCGAGAGAGCAACGCCTGAGTAATGTACTTTACTGAGTTCATCACCGATTTCCTCCCATGCTTTCAAGTCTACTATTCCTAAATTAGGGGACCAGGAACAATAAGTTTCAATTACCCTTAAAAGTTCTTCCAATCTCTGATCTGAAATTTGAGCTCCCCCAGCTTTAAGAAGCTGTTTGAACAGACAAATATAAGGTCTGTTTTGGCTTTCAGTGTTTCCCATGTTAGTAACAAGAAAGAAAGTAAGCGTTTAACTCAACTTTGATTCAGATCTCCTCTGGCCGCAGGAATTTAAGCCTGCCTTGGCTATGGCGTGCTTGTACAAATCTCAGGCCAGGTTGACTTTTCAGTAGTCGCAATCCTGCAAAATAAGAACAAAGTAAGTGGTATCACACTACCCGACATCAAATCGTACTACAAGTCTACAGTAAGCAAAACAGTATGGTACTGGTATAAAAACAGATACATAGATCAATGGAACAGAATAGAGGGCCCAGAAATAAATTCATTCATATATGGTCATTTAAGCTATGATAATGGAAGGAAGCATCTACATTGGGGTAAAGATAGTCTATTTAATAAATGTACTGGGGAAATTGGACTGACACATGCAAAAAAATGAAACTGGACCACCTCCTTATGCCATATACAAGAACAAATTCAAAATGAATTAGACTTAAATGTAAGACCTGAAACCATAAAACTCCTAGAAGAAAATATAGGTAGTAAATTTGCAGATGTTACCCTGAATAATATTTTCCCTGATATATCCCCTCGGGCAAAGGAAGTAAAAGAAAAAATAAACATGGGATTACAGCAAACATAAAAGTTTTTCACAGCAAAGGAAACCATCAATAAAACAAAAAGAAAGCCTACTGAATGGGAGAAGATATTTGTCAACGATATATCTGATAAGGGGTTAATTTCCAAAATTTATAAAACACTCATTCAACTCAACACCAAAAAAAACACAAAGAACCCAATTAAAAAATGGGCAGAGGATATGAAGAGACATTTCTATAAAGAGAACATACAGATGGCCAACAGACATGAAAAAATGCTCAACCTCGCTAATCATTAGAGAAATGCAAATAAAAACCACAATGAGATACCACCTCACTCCAGTCAGAATGGCTATCATCAATAAATTAACAAACAACAAGTGCTGGCAAGTTTGTGGAGAAAAGGGAACCCTGGTGCGCTGTTGGTGGGATTGCAGATTGGTGCAGCCACCATGGAAATCAGTATGGAGGTATCTCAAAAAACTGGAAATGGAACTACCTTATAACCCAGCAATTCCACTTCTTAGGTATCTATTCAGAGAAACCCAAGATGCTAATTCGAAAAAATATATGACCCCTATGTTTATTACAGCACTATTTACAATAGCCAAGACTTGGAAACAACCGAAATGCCCATAGGTAGATGACTGGATTAAAAAACTGTGGTACATTTATACAATGGGGCATTACTCAGCTATAAAGAAGAATGAAACCTTACCATTTGTAACGATATGGGTGGACCTAGAGAACATTATGCTAAGTGAAATAAGTCAGTCGGAGAAAGACAAATACCATATGATCTCATATGTGGAATCTAAAGAACTAAATAAATGAGCAAAGTAAACAGAAATGGTCTCAGATATAGAGAGGAAAATCAGATGGTTGCTAGATGGGAGGGGGTGGGAATGAAGGAGAAGGGGAAGGGATTAGAAAGCATTACTACAATACTGTCACAGGGATATGAGACAGTTTGGGGAATATAATCAATAATGTAAATATTTTGTATGCTGTCAGATGGTCACATGTCTTCTTAGGGAGACTACTGCATGGATGGTGTAGATGCTTGACCACTGCAGTGTACGCCTGAAGCTGAAGCTGAATAATATTGTATGTCAACTATGATTTAATATATATATATATAGTCATTGGATAGTATAGGAAACAGAGTCAATGGAATTGTAATAGATATATACGACGCCAGAGCCGCAATAGATTGAGGTAGGGGGGTTATCACTTTGTGAGGGGTGAAATGTATAACTATTACATTGTTTTGTACACCTGAAACTAATAATACAAAAAAAAGTTGGAAAGAATGAAGGGCATAATGTTACAAAGTACCTCAGATGAAATTTGTCTTATTTTAACCAATAAACACTATCCAAACACATTCCAGATGGTGACAGCATCAAAAGTCTAGAGACGGTGGCCTTATTACTGATGCAGTGTGAGTAATGTTCAGTGATCTTGGCGTCTAGCCAGTAACTCTATATTGTATGTGGATCACCATCAATCTCTTAATCTCTTTAATGGATATCACAAGTCAATTAAATATTTTATGTATGTATACATATATATGTGTATATATATATATATATATATATATATATATATATATATATATATATATATATATATATATATATATTAAAAACCCTTTTAAGGTGGTTCACTCACATGCTTGGCAAGTTGGTGCTGAGTGCTGGCTGGGAGCTCAGCTAGGCCTGTGGACCAGGAGGCTTGGTGTCTCCGTGTCGGCCTCTCCATGGGCTGCTGGGACCTCCTAACAGTATGATGGCTCAGTTCTAAGAGCAAGTCTCCCCTAGAGAGAACTAAGTAGAAGTTATATCACCATTTGGGACCTGGGCTCAGAAGTCAAAATAACATTATTGGGTCGTTGGGAAAGTCATGACGCATTTTTGCATTGAAAAACAGAAAAATACATCATGACTTTCCCAACGACCCAATGTTTTCACCTAGATTCAAGAGGAGGGAACATAGACCCTTATTCTTTCTGCTTCTTCTTCTTCTCCTTCTTCTTCTTTGCCTCCACCGCCCCTTTCCCTCCTCCTCTTTTATTAGTTTCAGGTGTACAAAACAATGTAATAGATATTTACACCTCTCACACAGTGACAACCCCCCTCCTCCAATCTACTACCCCTCTGACATGGTACATAGCTATTTCAAGTTTGTTGATGCTATTCACTATGCTGTACTCCACATCCCGCGACTATAGATATAAATATATTATAGTTGACATTCAGTATTATTCAGCTTCAGCTACAGGTGTACAGCACAGTGTAGACCCGACCTGTTGATAAGAAGTGTATTAAAGTCACATTGCAAAAGGACCCTGTGGGATGGGATTGTCATGGCCATTTTGGAAAAGACAATCAGCCACACATGGCTTGTTCATGTCAGGGGAATCTGGGATCAACTTGTATCTCACAGCCTTATATGAAGAAATACGGTGTGGATCACAACAGTATCACCCAATAAGTGACTCTTAACCCTTCTTTAATTATCTCATCTTTCTCCTTTTTTATGTTCCCCAAGAGCAGATGTATAGTGGACATTAACAAATTGTTTACACAACATCTTCTCCCTTTCCTCTTCTGAGTATTTTTTATATTCTTATTCTATAACCTATCTCTTCCCCTCATATCCCATGCGCTCCAGGGAAATCGACTATTAGTATCTTTGAGGTTGGACCCTGGTTAGCTTATGACAACCAGTACATTCAGTTTCCCAGGCCACAATGTCTGTGGCCATGGCAGGTGGTGGTGAGGATTGTGGGGGAAGGCCAGATAAGATCTAAGCAAATTTAAATAAGGTTGCTGGTTGGAATGTTGGGACGAGTTATATCACCTCTGGATGTTCGTGGGGAAGCATGTACCCCTGTGAGCCATTGGCAGTTACCTTGTGTTCACAAGGAGAGATGGTTTTAGGGTGAAGTGGATTCTGAGAAAGGCAGAGTGGGGAAATGGAAAGAAATCAGGTCTCTAGTGATATCAGTAAGTCACTGGGTTAAACCCACCTGAAAGCTTGATCTACCTTTGGAAGTTTTAGTTGTAGGAGCCAATAAATTCCATGTGGAGTTGAGGTTTATTACTTGAAACCTAAAGCATCTGAAGCAATCCAAGGGCATTATCTTATTGTAAGATTGCCTGGGTTTGACTCTTTGCTTGTCAATTATTAACTGTGTGATGTTGAGCAAGTTCCTAAATCTCTCTGCTTCAGTTTTCTTGTAGTAAGATTCCAGGTGGATGAGAGACAGGCCTTTATTTTCTAGAGTGAGAGAAAGCAATTGTGAAAAGGAAATATGGGAAAAGAAAATCACAAAATGTGTCCTCAAGCAAATCAATTTTAGGATAGAATATATAGGGAAGGTGAGGACCTGGAAATGGATTCCTTTATACTATTCATGTTCACACACCCCTTGGAAAGCTCTTGTGGGTTCCTAGCGGTTTGCACACCCAGCTTAAAGATGGCTGGATTGTAGGTTCAGTTTTTTGATACCAGCCAGTCTTTTTTTCTTGGTGGATGGCAAGAATGATCAACTAAAGAGGGTACATCAGGCCATTCCATCAACAAATACTTTCTGGGCATCTACCATGTGCTAGAGGAAAACATCTCAGCAGCTGCAACTCCGAAGCTATCGCTAGTCCAAACTTTGCTCCTGAATTCTCTGTGCATTTATCCATTGGAGTCTTATAAACACATTAAAGAAATAAAAAGAAATAGGTGAAACTTATTTTAGTAATATATTTTATTCAAACCAGTTGTCAAAAATAAAATTATTTCAACATGGACTCAATATATGAGGTGTGGTCAAACAATACGGAATGTTTAAATTAAAAAAATTTTTTACAGGGCCGGCCGAGTAGCTCAGTTGGTTAACAGCTCACTCAAGAGTTTGAGCTCTGAGCAACAGTGGTTCAATGCCCAGCCCGAGCTGAGCTGCCACTGAGCTGCCAACAGGTGGCAGGATGGCTCGGCTATAAAAAAAAAAAAAATTTTTTTTTTACAGTAAAAGACAGATTGTCAGACCCTCTCAAAATACTCCCCCTCACTTCGAACATACTTATCCCATCATTCTTGCCACTTTCTGAAGCAGTTCTGGAAGTACTCTTTTGTGAGTGTCTTCAGTTGCGTTGTCATGGCTGCCTTGATGTCCTCAGTCATTCTGACTTTGGAGAAGAGCCAGAAGTTGCACGGTGTCAGATCTGGTGAAGGTGGATGAGGACACACCTTAATGTTTTTATTTGACAGAGATTGCCATATACCAGAAGCAATGTGTGACAAGGTGCATTGTCATGATGGAGGATGATTTATGGCACACTTTAAAACACATCCCTCAACCGTAGCTTACAACTGACTGACTGCACCAAACAAGTTGAAACTTGTCACACACTGTTACTAAAGTTCGACGCACTGCTTCTTGTATTGAAGATCCCTGCCTTTCCATTGGATGGCACTCAGCAGCAGCATTCACCGTATTTTGTGATCACAACAGGAAAAGGCTCCGTGTCACACACTGCTTCAGGTACAGCAATTTCTGTCAAATAAAAACATTATGGTGTGTCCTCATCCACCTTATTCACCAGATCTGGTATCGTGTGATTTCTGGCTCTTCCCCAAAGTCCAAATGACCATGAAAGAGAAACGTTTTGAATGGATTCAGGACACCGAGGCTGCCATGATAGTGCAACTAAAGACACTCATGAAAGAGGACTTCCAGAACTGCTTCAGAAAGTGGCAAGAACGATGGGATAAGTGTGTTTGAAGCAAGGGGGAGTATTTTGAGGGTGATTCATGGCAATGTGTCTTTTACTGTAATACATATTTTTAAAATTTAAACTTTCACTGTATTGTTTGATCACACCTTGTAAAATCATATTAAGTCTTCAAAATTGAGTGTGTATTTTACACTTAGAGCACATCTCAATTTGGACTAGCCACTTTTACGTGCTCAGTAGCCACATGTAATTAGTAGCCGCCATATTGGAGCCCTCATGAATGGGATTAGTGCCCTTATACTGGAGGCCCCAGAGAGCTCCCTTGCCCCTTCCATCATTTGAAGGCACTGTGAGAAGATGGCCATCTATGAACCAGGAAATGACTCTCACCAGACACAGACTCTTTTTTGCACTTTGATCTTGAACTTCTCAGCCTCCAGAACTGTGAGAAATAAATGTCTGTTTTTTTAATCACCCACTCTATGGTATTCTGTTATAGCGGCTCAAATAGACTAAGGGAATAAGTCACAGACTAGCTGTTGGAGGGGTTTGTTTCAAACCATAAAACCCTTTAAATACTCTGGGGAAGACGTCTGGGTGCATGAATGGAAATTCAAGTGGCCCTCCTCCTATCTTTCTGAATCCCTTTGGGATTTTTTTCTCTTTGGATACTACTGTGTTTGCCTCCCTATCCCCATCTAAATGAGGTCTGTTCCAATAAGGGACAAAAATAGTGTATGGAAAATCAGAGATGGTTAGTGTGTTAGTCTGTTTGGGCTGCCATAACAAAATATCATCAACTGGGTGGCTTAAACAACTGAAATTTATTTTCTCACAGTTCTGGAGGTTGGAAGTCCGAGATCAGGGTGCCAGCATGTTCAGGTTCTGATGATGGCTCCCTTCCTGGCTTCTCACTGTGTCCTCACGTGGCAAGGAGAGACAGAGCAAGCTTTCTGGTGTCTCTTTTTATAAGGGTGCTAATCCCATCATGAAGACCTTACCGTCACAACCTCATTTAAACCTGATTACTTCCCAAAGACCCCATCTCCAACTACTATCACACTAGAGAATAGGGCATTACTATATGAATTTTGAAGGGGACACAGTTTAGTCTATAGCAGCTAATAAATATAAGAAAACTTATTTAATCCCATTGACAAAAACAAAATGCAGATGAAAATGAATTACTATTTTTCACCCANGAGCTCCCCCAGCTTTAAGAAGCTGTTTGAACAGACAAATATAAGGTCTGTTTTGGCTTTCAGTGTTTCCCATGTTAGTAACAAGAAAGAAAGTAAGCGTTTAACTCAACTTTGATTCAGATCTCCTCTGGCCGCAGGAATTTAAGCCTGCCTTGGCTATGGCGTGCTTGTACAAATCTCAGGCCAGGTTGACTTTTCAGTAGTCGCAATCCTGCAAAATAAGAACAAAGTAAGTGGTATCACACTACCCGACATCAAATCGTACTACAAGTCTACAGTAAGCAAAACAGTATGGTACTGGTATAAAAACAGATACATAGATCAATGGAACAGAATAGAGGGCCCAGAAATAAATTCATTCATATATGGTCATTTAAGCTATGATAATGGAAGGAAGCATCTACATTGGGGTAAAGATAGTCTATTTAATAAATGTACTGGGGAAATTGGACTGACACATGCAAAAAAATGAAACTGGACCACCTCCTTATGCCATATACAAGAACAAATTCAAAATGAATTAGACTTAAATGTAAGACCTGAAACCATAAAACTCCTAGAAGAAAATATAGGTAGTAAATTTGCAGATGTTACCCTGAATAATATTTTCCCTGATATATCCCCTCGGGCAAAGGAAGTAAAAGAAAAAATAAACATGGGATTACAGCAAACATAAAAGTTTTTCACAGCAAAGGAAACCATCAATAAAACAAAAAGAAAGCCTACTGAATGGGAGAAGATATTTGTCAACGATATATCTGATAAGGGGTTAATTTCCAAAATTTATAAAACACTCATTCAACTCAACACCAAAAAAAACACAAAGAACCCAATTAAAAAATGGGCAGAGGATATGAAGAGACATTTCTATAAAGAGAACATACAGATGGCCAACAGACATGAAAAAATGCTCAACCTCGCTAATCATTAGAGAAATGCAAATAAAAACCACAATGAGATACCACCTCACTCCAGTCAGAATGGCTATCATCAATAAATTAACAAACAACAAGTGCTGGCAAGTTTGTGGAGAAAAGGGAACCCTGGTGCGCTGTTGGTGGGATTGCAGATTGGTGCAGCCACCATGGAAATCAGTATGGAGGTATCTCAAAAAACTGGAAATGGAACTACCTTATAACCCAGCAATTCCACTTCTTAGGTATCTATTCAGAGAAACCCAAGATGCTAATTCGAAAAAATATATGACCCCTATGTTTATTACAGCACTATTTACAATAGCCAAGACTTGGAAACAACCGAAATGCCCATAGGTAGATGACTGGATTAAAAAACTGTGGTACATTTATACAATGGGGCATTACTCAGCTATAAAGAAGAATGAAACCTTACCATTTGTAACGATATGGGTGGACCTAGAGAACATTATGCTAAGTGAAATAAGTCAGTCGGAGAAAGACAAATACCATATGATCTCATATGTGGAATCTAAAGAACTAAATAAATGAGCAAAGTAAACAGAAATGGTCTCAGATATAGAGAGGAAAATCAGATGGTTGCTAGATGGGAGGGGGTGGGAATGAAGGAGAAGGGGAAGGGATTAGAAAGCATTACTACAATACTGTCACAGGGATATGAGACAGTTTGGGGAATATAATCAATAATGTAAATATTTTGTATGCTGTCAGATGGTCACATGTCTTCTTAGGGAGACTACTGCATGGATGGTGTAGATGCTTGACCACTGCAGTGTACGCCTGAAGCTGAAGCTGAATAATATTGTATGTCAACTATGATTTAATATATATATATATAGTCATTGGATAGTATAGGAAACAGAGTCAATGGAATTGTAATAGATATATACGACGCCAGAGCCGCAATAGATTGAGGTAGGGGGGTTATCACTTTGTGAGGGGTGAAATGTATAACTATTACATTGTTTTGTACACCTGAAACTAATAATACAAAAAAAAGTTGGAAAGAATGAAGGGCATAATGTTACAAAGTACCTCAGATGAAATTTGTCTTATTTTAACCAATAAACACTATCCAAACACATTCCAGATGGTGACAGCATCAAAAGTCTAGAGACGGTGGCCTTATTACTGATGCAGTGTGAGTAATGTTCAGTGATCTTGGCGTCTAGCCAGTAACTCTATATTGTATGTGGATCACCATCAATCTCTTAATCTCTTTAATGGATATCACAAGTCAATTAAATATTTTACTCTTCCAATAAAATTGAATCGTAATTATATATATATATATATATATATATATATATATATATATATATATATATATATAAAAAACACCCTTTTAAGGTGGTTCACTCACATGCTTGGCAAGTTGGTGCTGAGTGCTGGCTGGGAGCTCAGCTAGGCCTGTGGACCAGGAGGCTTGGTGTC
>NW_017731586.1:1185628-1197256 GCF_001890085.2 Hipposideros armiger
AAATGCAGATGAAAATGAATTACTATTTTTCACCCATTAAATCAGCAAAAATAAAAATTTTATAATTCTCCGTGTTGGCAAGTGAAATGGACAGACAGACACTCCTTTTGGCTGCTAATGAGAGTATAAATTGACAATACTTTTTAGAAAGCAATTTTGAAATATGTATGAAGACCTTTAAAATATACCTTTTGACTTTACATTGTTATAGATATCTGTCCTAAAGAAACAGAGATGAAGATGAGTACATTTCATCATTAGTAGTGATAATGTGTACATCATGGAAATTTTAATAATGGGAAACAGACACAACCAAATTGTTAGACAATTATGGTACTATTTTTTTGTAATAGATTATCAACCAAGCTCAATACATAATATTTTGAAGAATTTTTTGTGGACATGGAAAAATGTTTATAATGATTAGCCAGAAAAAAAGAAGAGATACAAAACTATACAGTATGATCGATCTTTATTTTAATTTTGTAAAAAATATACACATTGAGGAAAGACTGAAATGAAATTTATTATTAGCAGTTATTTCTTGTTGGCAGTGTGATGGTTGACACTTATTCTCTTTGCATTTTTTCTGAATTTTTCAAATTACATAGAGCATATAATATTTTTATAATCAAAAAGAAAATGTTTATATATTCAAACAAAATAATGAAATACTGGCTTAAGTGTAGGGAAAAAAATGCTTCCATTTTTTATTTCTCATACTATTACCAAATAAACTTCATCGATGGAGAGTTAGAAAGGAATAAACAAAGAAAACACAGGAAGCATAAAAGCATTCACTGCTGGGAAACACTGGTTTCTCATCCTGCGTAGCCAGCTGGCTAGCTGGGTTGCAGGCCTGTGTCTGGCTTCCTGGGGATGAGAGTCTATTGCCTCTGGCCACACAGCTGAGGTCTCCTGGACATCATGTTTCCTAGGTGTGCCAGCCTCTGTCCCAGCTGGCACCTTCACAAAACCCACTCACTCTTCCTCATTGGGAGGAAGAAAGCTTTGCTTCTTCCATTTATACTCATCTTGCAATACCCGAGAGCAACTCTGCTTTTATCTGGGTTATATTTTGGATTCCCATGAGTTTGAGTTTTTTAAAGATTTTTTTTTCGATTTAAAAAATGAATTTGAAACTACTGTGTTCAATCACTATCAATCACTGTCAAGAAATAATCTCTTCCTTCATGTTTTCAGCGTTATGGCAACCTACTCTTTTCCCTCATAGACCGTCAGTATCTGGTGTGACTTTCATGTAATCTAGATGTATTGTTTATACCAAAGATACAAACATAGTTATAGGATTGCCTTTTTTTTTAGAACTTGGAGTCAAGCATTTTTTTAAACTTTAATTTTAGACTTGAAAAGAATGAACTAAATGATCAAATACTTGGAAAGTTAGGCAAGAAAATACTTAACTCTCTACATTATTTAAAGATTCAGTTCTAAAAACTTAGAAATTCAAAGTTTTTTTGTTTTGTTTTTTTAATTCTACATGTAGACACTCAAAGCATTCATTTAGTAGAATTGTGGGAAAACTGAGCTTTGCCTTCTGATTCCTCACTCTCATAATATATTGGGTTGTCAGAAAAGTCATGACATATTTTGCCTATGTTTTTCAAAGGTCATTTATTTATTTAAAAAACAAAGATCAATAATATATTGCCCATTTGTTCAATAACCTTTTGCCATCTTTCAGTGAGCTTCCATAATTCCTCGTTCATAGAAGGACCTGTCTTTATTTGAGAAACACTGAACAAGGCGCTGATTTACAGCCTCATCTGAATTGAACGTTATACCACACAAGGAGTTTTGAAGAGAGTGAAACAAATGGAAGTCTGACGGCGCAAGGTCAGATGAGTATGGTGGGTGTGGCAACACATCCCATCCAAGCTCCAATAATTTTTGACGGGTGATCAAACTTGTGTGTGCTCTTGCGTTGTCGCGATAGAACACAACTCCTTTACAATTAACACGCTCTGGATGTTTTTGGATGATGGATTTGTTCAAACTGTCCAACTGCCAACCGTACACATTTGAATTGATTGTTTGGTTCCTTGGTAGGAGCTCGAAAAACACAAACACGACACCTTTAAAATCCCACCACACTGAGAGCATAATTTTCCTCTGATGAATGTCTGCTTTCGATGTTGTTTGAGGCGAATCATCACGTCTGGACCAAGACAATTTGCACACCACATTGTTGTAAACAACCCACTTCTCATCACCAGTTATCAGTTGCTTCAAAAAAAGATCGTTTTCCTCATGTTTAATGAGCATATTGCAGATGTTTATATGCGCCGTCAAATGAACTTCTTTGAGTTCATGCGGAACCCAAATATCGAGCTTGCTTACGTATCCCAGCTTCTTCAGGTGGTCATGAATGCTTGAATGATGGATGTTCAATGTTTCTGCAATCTCTCGTGTCGTGTAACATGGGTTTGACTCAATCAATGCCTTTATTTTGTCGTTATCAACCTCAGTGGGCCCACCGGACCGAGGAGCATTGTTGAGCTCAAAATCACCAGCAGGGAATTTCGTGAACCATCGTTGGCACTGACATTCTTGTAGCATTGTCACCGTAAACTTTTCACAAGCTTGATGCATATTCTTCCCTTTATGTAAGTAAAACAGTAAAATATGGCAAAAACACACAGTTTGGTCTTCCATCTTCAACTTGTTGTAAAATCTCCAAAACTCAACCAAATCGCTCAATTTTTTTTAAGAATGAAGCTAGAACTGTCAGCTGTCAAGTGACATAGCAATAACGTAGATGCAAATGACTCTAGTGCCATCTGTCGCAAACATGCATCATGACTTTTCCGACAACCCAATATATTCATCATTTCTCTCTCTGAGAATTCTGTGATACTCATTTCACCACTGTTGGAATCTTCTTCCTTGGAGATATTCTTTCCAAAAGCCATTTCTATTTTAAAATACGTATACCATTAATATGGGAGCCCAAACAATGAAACCCTGTGGTAGAATTTCAGACAGAAGGTTATCAAAAATATTTAGGGGCCGACCGAGTAGCTCAGTTGATTAAGGGCTTGCTCAAAAGTGTGAGCTCTGAGCAACAGGGTCGCCGGTTTGAGTCATGGCCCGAACTGAGCTGCCACTGAGTCGCCAACAGGTTGCAGAATGGCTCAGCTAAAAAAAACAAAAACAAAAAATTTAGAAATGTGTTCCTCAATTTTCTGACTTCTTTCTAGGCAGAAGTCAGCACAATGTCTGCCTTGTGGGGACCAAAGATGGGTGAGATATTATGTGTATAGGGTCTACAAAATTGTTAAGCAGCTATGCATAGCAATTGTATCTGAGAGTGGAAAAGCACTCATCAAATTGTTAGCTCAGATTTAGGCTTAACATCTAAAGATCAAGAGTTTGCAAAACTAGTTGTCCAGCAGAGGGCGTATTTAAATTACAAATCATGATTTTTTTTTTGCTGTTTTTCTATTTTTAGAAATAAGTACTTTAAAAAATTTTTATGACTTTTATGCAGTTTTTATGCTTTATGTTTCTTTTATAATCACGTTTCTAATCTGTATTTTTAAAGTATTGTATTTACCTCTAAGTCACGTAGACTCTATTATTGCGGTGTTTTGGTTTTTTAGGGACTAATTGCTGCAAATATTTACCAGAGATGCAAGAATCAGGAATCACTGAGTAAGTGAACAAAGGACCACTGCCCAATGTAGGAGAGAAGGAGCTGGTCAAACCCATTTTGCTGGACCTTGGGGCTAGGCAGTTGTGACTTCTCCTGTGGGTGATTATATGCTGAGTTCTCTCAGCCCAGCCAACCAATTCACGGATACAGTTCTAGAGGCAAACCCATGGGACACTTAACCAAAAAGATATGCTTTATGGTCTCATCAGTAACAATTCACTTATCTAGGGATTTGATGGCTGGTGATTGCTTTCCCTTTGGGGCAGGCACAATCCAGCAGGTATTAGAATCTGTTGTTTTGTGTCACCCCATAGAGACTACGTCTTCTCACCTGTCCAGTCTGCCTTAACATTCCTCCAGTTCTGGCCCTGAGGGGCGTCTTCCTCTCCCGGAGGCCCGTTCTGAATGACTGAAGCCAGCTGGCCCTTTTCAACAATCTTTAGGATACTTTCAGTTATAGAGTTTGTAAACTAAAAATTTGGCACCCTCTATTTAAATATTGACAAGACACAGAAGCCCCTTAATTTTCAAATTTTTAAACTTCCATAGAAACAAATTAGGTTATCCCCTAGAACAACAGCATGCCAACTCCATCTCTACGCTCATGGGGATGGCAAACACCTGTGAGATGTCACTTTGGACTTGTTTTAGGGGTTGGGGAAGGTAGGGAGGTAGAAGGGACTTTGAACAGTGTTTAGGAACTTAAACCTGTTTCTAAGTAAAGGGGTTTCTGTAACTATATGATTCTTACATTGCATTTTAAAATGCATTTTCATCTAAAAACAGCAAGGCACAAACTATATGTTCCTGGGTTTACACATGAATAAAATATTTCCAGATAGATAATGTAAAAAAATACCCTTCAAGTTCTGGAGAAAGATGCACACGCGCACAATTTTGTGTGAGTACATCGTGTGGGTGATAGGGGAATGCTGGGTTTGTAGCTTAAAAACCTTCTGGCTTTGTGAATCACCTGGCCCTTCTTTGCCTCATCTGTGAAATCCAGAAGGAAGACTATACACTCTAAAAGTCAAGGTCATCCTAGTGGGATCTTGGAAACAAACTGAACTGTGACTCTCTGATTATGGCCATCTGCGACCCTTGGTTGTGTGATTGAACTTGCCGGGGTTTGATCATGAATGACCTGTTGGGTCTGGAGGAGGACCCAGTCCCAGGTCCTGGTGAAGAATTCTGGCTTCTTCACAGAGTGGCTCTGTCTGCTTCTCTCTTGCAGTCATCCTTTACTCCAGCCAAATTGGTCTGTGCCCCCCGAGGCTTTGCACTAACCCAGAGAAAGACCCTCCCTACCTATAAGCCCCCTGTCCTCTCCTTGCCACTTGGAAGTTTCTCCAACTATTAAGGGCCCCACAAGCATTTGGTAATCACTTTTATCTCTACACTCAGAGAGCAATCATTTTCTGTATCGCTAGTTAGGTCCTTAGTATATTTCAGTATGTTCATCTGAGTATCTAAAAAGATAAATAAGGTTTGCTCTCTTAAGTGTCTAGTATCTACACATAGTTATAACAGACAGTTACTGTCTCGCTATTTATATTTAAACCATTGTGCTATCAAGTTCTTTCTCCTAACCATTTCCCCCGAAATGCATTTGTCCAGATCTCTTCCATTATACTTGGTATAAAGTTAGTCTTACTTTCTCTGTCATCACACTGGCCTTTGAATGCTATGGGGAATATATATATATATATATATATATATATATATATATATATATATATATATATAATGTATTTTAAACTAGGATAGCTTTTTTTCTTTAATTAATTAGGGACTTCGGGGAGGGGAGCAGTGCTGGAGAATTGGGGAGGGGGACCAGCTAAGTTGTTGTTCTTCTATCTTAGTTGCGGAGGGCGCCAGTCGCCATCTGGCTGCCCATTGGCAGCTCGTGGTCTCTAAGCTCAAGGTGCTGTGTTCAATCTTAGTTGCAGGTGGGCGTAGCCACCATCCCATGTGGGAGTCAAACTGGCAGTCTTGTTAACAGCTCATACTCTATCCACTGAGCCATCTGGGTCGCAGCTCAGCTCAAGGTGCCAAGTTCAGTCTTAGTTGCAGGCAGGCATAGCCCACCATCAAACAGGCAGTCTTGTTGTTAGGAGCACGTGCTCTCACCAGCTGAGCCATCCTGCCACCTATTGGCAGCTCAGCTTAGGCACAGCATCACTGGCCCATGTGGGAATCGAACCTGCAGCCCTGTTGCTCAGAGCTCATACTCTTAAGCTAACTCTTAACCAACTGAGCCACTCAGCTGGCCCTACGGGGAATATTTTTGAATTTCTTTTTGTCCAAATCTTTTTCTCTAATGGTGGTGCTAATCAGCAGTGGGATGGTTAAAAATAATGATGATGGCTTGCTATGATTATTACCTTTTGAGTGCTTATTTTGTGCTGGACACTATTCAAAGTACTTTACATATATTAACTCATTTAATTCTCATTATAGTCCTATGGAATATGTGCCTTTATTCCATGTATACTCGTAGTTAAGGAAACAGAGGAGCAGAGAAGTACCTTGTCAGAGGTTGTATGCTAGACGACTGCAGATCTAGGATTTAAACCCAGTCTACCCACTGTGTTACCTTGCTCCATGAAAGATGGGTAGTAGTGGAAAGGAGCAGAAGTAACTGTTCTGGATAATCTCACATTTGTCATCAGTACCCAGACATCTTTCAGAATATTTGAGAAATACTGAGGACTGAGATTAGGGAAGCAAAGCCAAAAGAAAGTGGAGGATTGCACAATTGTGTTGTGAATTTACAAACTTAAGAAAGCCGGTCTGGATAATTAAGTCATAGTCTTCCTTGTCCTTGATTGTGTAAGTTTTTACTAAGAAGCCTAGCAATAATAAAACCCTGATGAATGTTTCTGAGAGTCAAACATTTATCTTGTGGGAATGTTTGCATATTTCACCTCTGCTTATAAAGACCAAGCCAATTGTTTTGTAATCTTTGTTTTCACCGACCAGGAAAAAAAAGCTATTGATTCACTAGCTATGCTTTCTTATTAGCATGTAGCTATGCACTGTTCACACAGTAATACGTAATGTGCGATATTTCATTTTTTCCATATGCCCTTATTGGTGTTCCAGAGACTTATCCTTTCAACCTGATTTGACTTCTGCAAGGTAATTTTTCAGGAAATGTTTTTCTGATCTGTGGAGCTTGGGAATATAAATAAGCAATTGCTCATATTCATATTCAGATCCCAACTTTCTTAAAAATTTACCTTCAAGCTGAACTCCATTATAGCACTAGTTCTCAGACTTTAGTGTGAGCTAATCAAAATGCAGAGACCAATTCACTCCCCAGGTGATTCTGAAGCAGATGTCCTCTGGGTGCCAGAATAGGATCGAGGAGGGGACATGGAATAGGGAGAACAGAAACTCAGTACTCTGGAGACCCAGGCACACAAGTCCAAGAGAGCAGATGGCCTTTCATCAGAGCTGTTCAGGGAGCTGCCTGAAGTCTGGCCACCGCGTAATAGAAGACTTCAGCCCTTTGGTAATAGAAGACTATTCAAATCCAGCTTACAGCTAGGTGACAACCACTGATCTCCTGTGCAACTATATTATCTAGGTTTGGGGAAGAAAGAAATCGGTCTGCTGATGGCTGAATACTTACTGTGAATAGCGATGTGGTGAGGTTATCAGGAAGAGCTGGAGAGGGAGAGACATCTAGGTCTTACCGTTCTGCCATAGTCTTAAGGGCTGGGTTTTCAACCTGCAGGCTGCACATTAAGAGGGGCACATTGAGCTACTCCAAAGGGGGAAATACAGAGGGTGCTAAAAAAATGTATACACATTTTAAGAAAAGAAAAACTTGTATTAAAATTACCCTGATGGTAACCACTTTGAGCACCTCTTGTAATTGCAGAAGTCAAACGTGACTTGTATTCATCTTTTGTTATCGGTGTATATTATTACAATTTTAATACAGTTTTTTCCTTTTTTAAAATATGTGTACATTTGTTTGGCACTCTCTGAATGTCATGCAGGGTTCAATCATGATAAATTACCTCTTCGTTTTGGAAGAATGCTGTGAGAATTGCTGAGAACTTAAGGATCTGCTGACAGTTGGCCCATGGAGGTGGGAAGAACTGTGTATGATTCAAGAGATGAAATTATTTTGTTCATGAGAGAGAGAGAGAGGAGTAGGAAAAAAAGCCATCAAGAATAGGCTGGATGTGGAAGAAGGCCGAAGAAAGCCCCCACCCTCATCCCACCCCGCCTCAAGTCAGTGAACCAAAAGGCAAAGAGAAATGGCTAAGGAGGATTCCAGGTGGCTTATGTGGGAGTTGTGCTATAAGCTTTCTTCTCTGTCTCAAATGGAGAAACATGAAATAATTCTGTATGTCTCACCAAAGTTTCTTCTTTTGGGAAAACCTCAATAGGAAAATAAGGCAACAGCAGCTTTCTGAGTTCCGTGTATGTACTTGAAACATTTTCTTAGATCGAGTAAGTCTTTTATTTCCCACCTATGTGAATTATGCTACTATTTTTCAAATACACACTCTGTGGATGTTGTGAATGATAAAATACAAATACATTTTAAAAAGGCTTCTTGAGGGCTGGTCGAGTGGCACATTGGTTAAGATCTGGCTTGGGATGCCAGCTCTGAGCATCAGGGCCCCGGTTCGGATCCCACGTGAGGGCCAGTGACACTGACCTCTACAGCTAAGATGGTGAACAACAGCTCGACCCGGAGCTGGGCTGCCAACAGTTGCCAGCGACAGTGTAGGCTGCAGCCCCTGCTGCAGTGGGCTGTCATAGCTACCGTGTGTGGTCAGCAGCCAGTGTGAGCAGCCGGCAGCCAGTGTGAGCTGCCCGTGAGCCACCATGAGCAGCCGTCCAATAGCTGGCGAGTGATTGCCTCACCCGGTAAGAGCGCAATGATAATACCAACAAGGGCCAGTGAAGCAATGTCCTCCACAACTAGACTGAAGAACAAAAAGACAGCAACTTGTCTGTTCCCCTTCCCCAGATACCCCAGCGCTGTTCCCCTCCCGCAATTCCCCAATAATCTTAAATAAATAAATAAATAAATAAATAAATAAATAAAAAGTCTTCTTGAGTTCACAGTAGATTTTGATGGGGGATTTTCTCAATCACTTCTGTGGTTGGGTCTGAGGAATTTTTTACTTTAAAAAGGAGTTCCTCATACTTTAAAAGGGTAAATCCACTGATCTAAAGAATCACCACTATGTTTTCAATTTGACTACAAAGAACTAACCTAATGCAAAACACTGGGCACTGACTTTTTTTTTTGGGTGGGGGGAATTGGGGGAGGGGAACAGTGTTGGAGAATTAGGGAAGGGGACCAGCCAAGTTGTTGTTTTCCTTCCATCTTAGTTGTGGAGGGCGCCAGTCGCCATCTGACTGCCCATCAGCAGCTCGTGGCCTCCAAACTCAAGGTTCTGTGTTCAGTCTTAGTTTGCAGGTGGGCATAACCACCATCCCATGCAGGAGTCGAACCAGCAGCCTTGTTGTTAAGAGCGCGCGCCCTATCCGGCGCCAGCTCAGCTCAAGGTGCCAAGTTCAGTCATAGTTGTGGGAGGGTGTAGCCCACCATCGAACAGGCAGTCTTGTTGTTAGGAGCACGTGCTCTCACCAGCTGAACCATCCTGCCACCTGTTGGCAGCTCAGCAGCAGCTTAGCTTGGGCGCAGCGTCACTGGCCCATGTGGGAATTGAACCTGAAGCCCTGTTGCTCAGAGCTTACACTCTTAAGCTAACTCTTAACCAACTGAGCCACTTGGCTGGCCTTTTTCTTTTTTAAAGATTTTATTGGGGATTTGGGGGAGGGAACAGCATTGGCGAATTGGGGAAGAGGAACAGACAAGTTGCTGTCCTTTTATTCTTCAGTTTGGTTGTGGAGGACATCACTTCACTGGCCCATGTTGGTATTGTGATCATTGTGCTCTTCCCGACTGAGGCAGATTGGTCGCCGGCCATTGGATGGATGCTCATGGCAGTTCACGCTGGCTGCCGGCTGCTCACCCTGGCTCTGGGCCACTCATGGTAGCTTACAGCAGCCCACTGTAGCCCCACTGCAGCCTAGGCCGTCACTGGCGACTCACGGCAGCCCAGCTCCAGGTTGAGCTGTTGTTCACCATCTTAGCTGTAGAGGGCACAGCATCACTGGCCCATGCAGGATCCAAACCGGTGGCCCTGCTGCTCAGAGCTCGTGCTCCCAAGCCAACTCTTAACCAACGTGCCACTCGACTGGCCCTACTGACTCTTTATTGTGTCATTTATGATGGATTAAAAAAAAAAAGTAAAGGTAAACTGCATTTTGGTTTGAATTTAGCAAAACATTATTATTTATTCAGTAATAAATATAGAGGGGTATCTATAAAGTATGTCTATTTGAAATGTGACCTTATTTGACTTTGTAATTGTGTGAGATGAGGTCTATTTGTTGTTCAGTGAGAACATGCAGATCCGGAAATATTAATTCCATTTCCTTTCCCCAGGCTCTGTTGTGTGGCCTACTGGTTACATGTCCTCCAGACCCTCTGAGATATTTAGAGGAAAGGATCATTACTATAATGAAAAATGGCCTCGAAAGCCTCCTATGGTGAGTGGTTTTTTTATTTGTGATAGGAAGATATTTTGAAGGTAAAACACTCATTGTATAGTATTAAAAAAGTTCTTGCCAGTGAATGCGTCCAGTCTCAAGATTGTTAAAGAATCCTTTCATAGACGTTTAAGCCCCAAAGACTTTGATGGGAGAATTTTCCCACTTGTTTTCAACTTAGGAATTATGTATGAAAGTAGGTCTGACAATTAAGTTCATGAACTTATTGCAATGATGTTGCTAACCTACTTGAGATCAGAGGGATTAATCATTATGAATTTGTACCAACTAGGCAAACAGTTAACCAAATTTACTATTTGGGAGTGCTGAAGAGGCTGCGTGAAAAAGTTAGACGACCTGAACTTTTTGCCAACCATTCATGGCTCTTGCATCATGACAATGCACCAGCTCACATGACACTGTGAGGGAGTTTTTAGCCAGTAAACAAACAACTGTATTGGAACACCCTCCCTACTCACCTGATCTGGCCCCCAATGACTTCTTTCTTTACCCAAAGATAAAGGAAGTATTGAAAGGAAGATATTTTGATGACATTCAGGACATCAAGGGCAACATGATGACAACTCTGATGTCCATTCCAGAAAAAGAGTTCCAAAATTGCTTTGAAGGGTGGACTAGGCACTGGCGTCGGTGCATAGCTTTCCAAGAGGAGTATTTAGAAGGTGACTGTAGTGATATTCAGCAATGAGGTATATAGCACTTTTTCTAGCGTGAGTTTGTGAACTTAATTGTCAGAGCTCATATTGTGCACTGTCACCAATACTATACTATGGGCTCATAGGCACTTTATTTCAAGTTGGAGATGAGGAAAGGGAGGCATGCCCTCTTTGGGAGCACAGCAAAATCTTGAGGGGGGCTAGTTTGAAAAAGCCCTCCTGGTGATTCTGATGTGCTTCTTCCAAGGGGACATGTCTCTTCCTTCCCCTCCCTTACACTTCACCCAAAGAACCAGTGATTTAATTATGGAACTAACTACTATGAAATGAAATTAATTTTTGAATGTGTTTTATGATTTTATTACAGGGATATGTGCATTGATCCATCAATGAAACCAAAAATTCGGAGATTATCCGAAACTTACTTGGATCAACTTTTTGGACTGGATGATCAGCTGGTAAGTATTAGTAATCAAGCATTTTAAACATAGTACATCTTAAGTTTTGATGGATGTTCTCAGACAGACTTTAGATTTTATGAGATCAGTCTGATTTTGCAATTGAGGGCGCTCCGAAAAGTGATGGAACATCACGTACACACACACACGCACACACACACACACACACACGCGCGCGCACACACACACGCACACACACACACACACACACGCACACACACACACA
>NW_017731586.1:1197426-1218860 GCF_001890085.2 Hipposideros armiger
CACACACACACACACACGCACACGCACACGCACACACACACGTGCAGCCACACTCATGGTAACCACCCCACCATCCCAAATTTCCAAGAAGCATTGAGACAGGCATTCATTCTTCCTCTTTCTAATAAAATCTTTATATTCAAATTTCCTCTTCCCCCTTTCTCCTTCCCCTCCTCTCTTACATCTTTATAATGATAAAAATAGCATTATGGAAAGCTTTACGGGAGGATATTTTCTTTGCTTTCTAATCTACTTTATTTTGTATTCCACCCCCCTTCGTTCTCTCTGCCATCTGCCCAGGAATTATGCTCATGACAATATGGCCAAAACATTAATGAGATCTAAGTGAAAAGCCAGACCGATTATTAATGAAAGGAACAACCGGCTCCAACAGCTGGTTTTGATCCTGTAAAGAGAGCAAGGAAGTCATTCAGGACACAGAGGCTTTTAGAACAAAGACTGTGTATCTAAGAGGAACTTAAATACCAAAAGGCATTTGGGGAGAGAAATACTGACACAAATTAAACTATTTGGGACCATGTGTGATACCTGCAGATCCAAGTTGATGTCTCCGTAGGTGCAGGCAGGGCTGGGGAGTTGCTGGTGAGGTTGGACCTTGGAAAGTGGAATCAAAGCCACAGTCAAGATGAGTGATGACAGCGAGGAACAATCTGAAGCATTGTTTAGAAGGATGGGTGGAGAGTAACACTGGATTCTAATCAGTGGTCTGTAACAGGAAGACAGAAATAGAGGGATGGGATATTTCTTGCCAAGCCTGGGATGATTCTCAGGCACTAATACACTGGGAAGAACCCACATGTCTGACTTTTGTTGGTGTGCATCATAGTGTGTGGGTGTCTAAATGACTTTATCAACCACAGACCTTTGATTTACTATGGAGTACAGATATCTGCCAGCCAAGTCCCTGGAGATGTTTGGGGGCAACCTCAGGAGCTGAGGGAGGAGGGCTCAGGGGATGGGATGCTAGGTCCCCCATTTTCACTCCTTACGTGGTAGAATCGTTCTGCTTGAGCATAATGTCATTTGAAAAAAGCTTGAAAACCATTGTTATAAGATACTAAAATTGTTAAACACCACTGATCTAGAGGGGGTAAACCTCATTGTTAATACAGTAATACCTTGGTTTGTGAGCATAATTTGTTCCTGAAACAAACTACTTGTATTGCAAGACATTGCTCATTTACCACATTAAAATGTATTAGAAATGTTTGCTCATCATGCAGGACACTCACAAACCAAGTTACAATCCAAGGTTTTACTGTGTTTTGAAAGCGATCTTATAAAATGCAATCAGATTGTGTCCAACATCTAGCTAGAAGCCTATAAAAGTTTTTTTTTAAATGCATAGAATTCCAAGAGACATTGTAGCTACATCAAACATGAAGATTTATTAGAAAAGGAATTTTCAGAGATTTTACGTGAAAGCGCAGAGGATAAAATGTTGGCAGCTGATCCTAACTTACAAAGGAGCATGACAATTTATCAAGCATAGAAAAGATGCCCATTTCATAAGTTAGGAAAAATAGAAACTAGGTGTGACTTTGCAAAATGAAAATCTCCAGGTGCCAAGGGTTGCTTAGTTAGACGGCTCAGCCTAAGATGGGTGTAGATCAATTCATTTCTCCTTCACCCTCAGAGATAAATGAAAAGCTGGGTTTTTGTTTTTGTTTTTGTTTTTACAAAGAGAAAAGATACTAATATGCAGTTTCTAATATTTTAAATTACATATTCTAAACAAATATTAGCTTTGCCTTTTGTAATTTTTCTTTTCTATACAGTTATAATTGCCAGTAAGAGAGTTTTTAATGTTTTGACAAAACATTTTAAAGGCCACAAACAATTGTAATTTTCCCTGTTGATTATTAAGATTGCTTTGCATGGTTTCTGTGTGCAGTTACTTTTATGATCTCACACTACACGGCCCTGCACACAGCAAGACCGCCTGTCTGTGCTTATTTATAAATCTATATTTGTTTCCATTTATGCAAACAGAGAAGATTTAGCATAGGAGACTGTAAATCAAATAGTTAAAAAATAGGAACTGTTCTCATAACAGTAGATAGATAGTTTAACTGTGTGTTCCAAGATGAAAGAATCAACCATTGTAAGAAGGAAATTAACTTCACAGACCTGATTCTCATTTCTTAGGAAATTAAATCTCCAGATGGGCATCCTAATTACAAGAAGAAAAGACATCTATAACATTCAAAAAGTCTTTTTATAATGGAAAAATGTAAACATAACCCAGAAATAGAGAGAATGCATAAAGATCCCCTGTCAGCTTCAACAATGACCCTCAATTTGTCAATCTTATTGATTATTTTCCCCTTTCCCTTTTTTGCTGGAATCTTAGAAAACAAATCCCAGGAATTGTATTATTTTACCAATAATACTTCAGTGTGCATCTTTAACAGGAAATGACATTTTTAGAGAATATACCGCAGTGCCATTGTGTATGCAATGAAATTAGCAATAATTCCTGAATATAACCTACTGCTGATTATATTCAGATATATAAATTCTATATTCAGTTCATATTCGGGTTTCCACAGTTGTCTCAAAAATGCCATTTTTTTACATCTGGCTCTCAGTCAAAATCCATACGGGGTCCACATATTGGCTTGGTTGTTATGTATCTAATGTCTCTTGTAATTTGCAATAGTTCTCCTTTCTTATTTTTTTTTCCATATCACTTACTTATTGAAGAAAACAGGTCATCTGTCATGTAAAATGTTCCACATTCTTATTGTTTCATTTGTTCTGTTTCTTGTATTTTCTGCAAGTTTGTAGTTAGACCTACAAACTTAATACTCAGGTTCTTTTTTTTCTCTTGGTGACAAGCATGCTGCATACGGGTTGTTGTATTCTTCCTAGTGCATCTTAATAGGAGGCATCCATGGTCGGGTTGACCCACTTCTAATAAATCTGGATTCCTATAGACATTACCATAATTGCTTATTAGTTTTATTCTACCATACACGTGTAATGGTTTCGGAATAACAAACCACAAGACCACTAACCGTAATACTACTGAATGCAGTTCAAGAAAATTTATGCAATTCTTTTTGCCTTTAAGATGTATATGTCCTACCAGGTATTTTCAGTAAAACCAATACATTTTTTTTTGTTACCTAAATTAATTCTTTTTTTGTGTGTTGATGGTCACTTTTTTTTCTTTTTTGATATAATTATGCTCTTTCAATTATGTATAACATTACATGGCAGCAAAATCAAAAGAATAAAATGAGGAGTGTTCAGAGAAGTATTGCTTCCATTCTTTCTTTTTTTTTAAGATTTTATTGGGGAATCAGGGAAGAGGAACAGATAAGTTGCTGTCCTTTTGTTCTTCAGTCTAGTTGTGGAGGACGTGGCTTCACTGGCCCATGTTGGTATTATCATTGCGCTCTTCCCGGCTGAGGCAGTTGCTCGCCAGCCATTGGACGGCCGCTCACGCCCGCTGCCGGCCAGCCCCACTGCAGCCCACGCTGTTGCTGGCAACTCACGGCAGCCCAGCTCCAGGTCAAGCCGCCGTCCACCATCCCAGCTGCAAAGGGCACAGTGTCACTGGCCTTCATGTGGGATCCGAACCGGGCCCTGCAGCCCAGAGCTGGCGTCCCAAGCCAACTCTTAACCAACGTGCCACTCGGCTGGCCCTTGATTCCATTCTTGCCTCTTTATGCTCCCTATTCCATTCCTTTCTGTAGGTAACCAATTTTACTAATTTTTAGTTTATCTTCTTCCATTGTTTGTTTTGAAAAATATGAGCAAATACGTTGTATTCTCCTCTTTTTTTGACTGCTTACACAGAAATAGTAGATTATATATAGTCTTCTGCTTCTTGCTTTTCTCACTCAATATGTCTAAGAGATCACTGCCTTATATGACTTTTAAAATAATGCTATCACAATACACTGTGCTCGTGTATAGGAGGAATTAATATTGTTAAAATGTCCATACTACCCAAAGCAATCTATTGATTCAATGCAATCGCTATCAAATATATATATAAAATTTATATGGAACCACAAAAGACCCCAAATAACCACAGCAATCTTGAGAAAGAAGAATAAAGTTGGAGGTATCACACTACCTGATATCAAACAAGGCTATAGTAATCAAAACAGCAGGATACTGGCATAAAAACAGACACATAGATCAATGGAACAGATTAGAGAGCCCAGAAATAAACCCACGTCTATATGGTCATTTAATCTATGACAAAGGAGGCAAGAATATACAGTGGGGTAAAGACAGTCTATTAAAAAAAGTGGCCAGATACATGCCAGAAAATGAAACTAGACCACCTTCTTACACCATATAAAAGAATAAATTCAAAATGGATTAAAGACTTAAATATAAGACCTACAATGATAAAACTCCTAGAAGAAAACATAGATAGTAAACATTCTGATGTGTTGTTAGTAGTATTTTTTCTGATACATCTCCTTGGGCAAGGTAAACAAAAAAAATAAACAAATGGTACTACATCAAACAGAAGTTTTTGGGCCGTCTGAGTGGCTCAGTTGGTTAAGAGCTTACTCAAGAGTTTGAGCCCTGAGCAACAGCGGTTCAATTTCCAGCCTGAGCTGAGCTGAGCTGCTGCTGAGCTACCAACAGGTGGCAGGAGGGCTCAGCTAAAAAAAAAAAAAAGTTTTTGCACAATGAAGGAAACTATCAACAAAATGAAGACTACCTACTGAAGGGGAGAAAATATTCACCAATGATACATTCAATAAGGGGTTAATATCCACAATTTATAAAGAACTATTACAATCCACACCAAAGAAACAAACAATCCAATTGAAAAATGAGCAGAGGACCTGAGAATGACACCATCACAGAGGGAAGGAAGCAAAGCCAATAGGTAAGGAGAGAGATGGTTCCTGCTGACACCATGGAGCACCCAGGAAGGAACACCTCTCACAGATGCTCCCTCTGCCTCCTGAGCAATCCGGTTGCTTCTCTATTTGGCCCTGAAGGGTGTGGCATTCCCCCTCTTCTGGGAACTTATGGCTCACAGCCTGTTCCCTTTGGAACCACATTCGTTACTATTGGGAGTTGCCGTGACCATTGTCTTCAGTCATTTTTTCATTAGTTGTCCTGATTAAGTCCATCACTACACGCTTCTCCACCTGGAGGATGCACAGCTCCAACTCTGTGCAGGGAGGTGCAAAACAGAGTGTCTAAGACATCTTTCTGGAGCATCAGTTTATTACAAGATTTGGAAGAACCCAGTATGTACTTAATAAGAATCACCCACACCCCACAGCAAGGGTGGGGACAAGGGCCCCAGGAAAAACAGTCCAGTCTCTGAAGTTTCACCAAGGTGGGGGTGAGGGGTGGACATGCCGTGAGGGCAGCCTCTCCTCTTGTCTCCCAAGGAGCTCCAGGCCGTTCACCAAGCTCACCAGGTATTTTGGGTACAATGCTTCTTAAGGCCACACAGACATTCGTGTACTATCCTGATTTGAATCCTGTGCAGAGAATGCTGGGGCAGTTTGCACTCCTTCATTGTCCATCGGACCCAGTCCTTCACACAAGCGTGTACTTCTTGCACTGCTCCCAGCTGCAGCTGTTTGTGTCCAGCCTCTGGCTGATCTCCTGCACGATGTGGCCGGCCTCCCTGGCGCTCAGCATTTTTGAGTTCAGTATTCAATATGCAGGGAGAGCGGCTTGACCTTCCCAGAATATTTGACTGTGGCCCTGCCTTGGCCGTCCACAATTTAAACATTATTTTGGCTTTACTTGGTTCCATTTCACATGTTGCTTCTTGGTGGATGGCCAAGAGGTGACTTAAAATAAGGGTCAGGAACCTCCTAGCCACCCGCTGACAGCCCTGGCTGTGGCCCGAGGAAGAGGCTGGGGTCACACCATCAGGATGCCCAGAATGGAGGGAGTTTTTCATGTTTGTTCCCTCGGGGACCCCACTACTGCTGCTGCGTTTGGTGCTGTGGGTGG
Organism: Hipposideros armiger; assembly: GCF_001890085.2. NCBI lineage: Eukaryota > Metazoa > Chordata > Mammalia > Chiroptera > Hipposideridae > Hipposideros > Hipposideros armiger. The sequence continues at coordinate 1,203,406 of NW_017731586.1, forward strand.
AGCAGGACCCCCAAGGGCCACGCTGTGGGGCTAGGCTGGGTGTGGCAGTCCTTGACTCTGGAGTAGGTTGGAGAGAGCTGGTCCACAACTCCAGGCTGGGTTGTGGAGTGCTGATCTTCGGCTTCAGGCTGGGTTGAGGAGGGCTGGTCCTTGGCTTCGGGCTGGATTGTGGAGGGCTGGTCCTCAGCTTCGGGCTGGGTTGGGGAAAGCTGGTGCTGGATTCCAGGCTGTATTTGGGAGTGGTGTTCCTTGAATGCAGGCTAACTAGTGAACTGGCAGGCTCGTTGGCCTTCTGGCCTTCTGGCTGAACCTTTTGGATTGGGGATGCCCCGGGGCTGTTCAAGTCTGAGGAAAGGAAGGGCCTTACTTTGATGGTGTGGACCTTTACCTCGGGTTTTTTCGTGCTTAGGATCAGTTACATGGCCATCAGTCTGTCGTAACTCCTGTGTGCCATTGAGTCCTCGATATGCTCCCTCTCAAACCCCATTTTCATCATCCTCTGGGTTACCCAGAGGTCCATGTTTTCACAGGGTGGCTCCGTGTAAGGCCTGAGTTCCTCCTTTTGGCCCAAGTTTAGCTATCAGTCCTTCATCAGGTTTTCTAGCATTTCTCTGTCGCTGGGGTTGACCGTCATTAATTTCTTTAGATGATTCTGCAGTCCAAACATATGTAAGAGGTGAATTTGAAATGCCCTCCCAGTATCAGCTCCCATAGCTTACTGAAGCCTTTTCCCATGAATGGCAGGGTCCCTGTGACCATCTTATAGAGCATCACTCCCAGGCTCCACATGTCTATTTTTGGGCAGTCATAGCCTTGGCCCAGGAAGAGCTCTGGGGTGGCATAAGGGAGGGTGCCACAAAACGTGCTCAGCTAATAGCTGATGAATTCTTTGCTCAGGCCAAAGCTTGTAACTTTTGCGTTCCTTTCTGAATCCAGCAGCATGTCCTCTGGCTTCAGGTCCTGGTGTACAATGCCCCGCTGGTGGCAGTACTCCAAGGCGGATACCAGCTGCCTGAAAATACCTTGGGCCTCAATCTCAGTCAGGAGGCCATGGATTTTCAGGTAATCGTACATGTCCAATCCATGCACACACTCCATTACAAGGAACAGTGTTTTCTGAGTTTCAGTAACCTCAAATAACTTCACAATGTTTGGGTGGTTCAGTACCCTCAGGCAGTGAAATTCTAAGTGTCCACAGAAGCCCTGCTGGTGAATGACTTTAATAGCTATCTCTGTCCCCGTCAGAATGTGCCGGGCCAACCTCGCCTTGGCAAAGCTTCCCTGGCCAATGGTGTTCAGGAGCTTGTAGTGGCCAATACCTGGTTCCTCATCAGCAGAGATGGCTGTAAGTTCATGCAACATGGTGACCTACTAACTACACTGACAGATAATACTGTCTATCAATGCTAACTATGCTAACAAACAGTACTAACTATGCTAAGCATGTGAACTAGTACTAACAATGCTAACTACACTTACTAATGATGCTAACAAGTGATAGTAAACAATGCTAACTGTACTAAATGTGCTAACAATGCTAACTATACTAACTAAAAAACTTTTAAAGAAAAAAATGAGAAAAAGAACAAGGAAAATAAAAAATAGAAATGGGCCGGCCAAATGGCATGTTGGTTAAGAGCTGGCTTGGGACGCCAGAGGGCCCCGGTTCGGATCCCACAGATGAGGGCCAGTGACACTGCCCTCTACAGCTAAGATGCTGAACAACAGCTCAACCTGGAGCTGGGCTGCCTTGAGTCGCCAGCGACCGCGTAGGCTGCAGCCCCTGTGGTAGTGGGTTGCCATGGGGTATGGAAATGAAACTGCAGCCAGCGTGAGCAGCCAGCAGCCGCAGTGAGCGGCAGTCCAGAAGCCGGCGACTGATCTGCCTCGCCCGGGAAGAGCGCAATGATGGTGCCAACTTGGGCCAGTGAAGCAACGTCCTCCACAACTAGACTAAAGAACAAAAACACAGCAACTTGTCTGTTCCCCTTCCCCCAATTCCCCAGCGCTGTTCCCATCCCCCCAATTCCCCAATAAAAAATATTTTAAAAAAATTCATTAGAGATGCTCAGATAGCTGAATTCATCAGATTTAGGTTGGGACCATCCCTTCCTTGCCCCTTATATTCATTAAATGTTGAAAAATACAGAAAAAGTTAATGAACAAAGGTGGAAAATTTCTCACATAAAGCGAGTTGTCAATGCAAATATGTGCCCTAGTTTAGATCCTAGTTTGAACAAACTAACTGTATAAGACATTTTGGGGAAACAATTCCAGAGATTTGGATATGGAGTGGGTATTAGATGACATTAAATAATTACTATGAATCATCTAATAGAATTGTAGTTGTGAAGAAAATGTGCTTAGTGATAGATACTAAAAGATTTTTGGGATGAAATGTCATGATTTATATAGTTTAGGTACTTCACATTAGTTTTATCTTTCCTGCTATGGTATCCCCAAAACTTCACTCATCTGGATTCCTTTCCCTCATAAAAATCAGAATTTAGTAAAGAATGACTTCAGTGATTTACATTCTCTTTCACCATAAGCATAAATTGTATCTAATTCTCATCAAAAGTGAGGATTTCCCAATGTCATTAAACACAAAGCAGAATAGGGTCTTTGTTGTATGCCTAAAATAAATCGATGATTAACATGTGTTTGCTGTATCTATTAACAAAGCATTTACAGCAATGTGCAAAGGTGATATATGACTGCCTTAGAAAAGTGGAATTCAGAATTCTGAGTGATTGGTTTAGATTTGAACCAAACTTATCTCTATGTCAAATAGATGTGATCACATGTTTGTATATTTATATGGTAAAGAGGGTGGCAATAACATAAGAAAAAGCATACACCATTAGCACTTTACAGTAGCCATGTACATGTAATAAATGTGTTAATATAATATTAAAGAATTGGCAGAAGGTACAATTTCAGCAATTGTCTGCCATTTCCACGTATTAATGTGTATTATTGTGAATAGTTGGAGTGATAAATTTGCATCGTTTTCAGTATATTCCCCCATATAGACCTTTAATTTGTGTGGTTTTCTATTTCTGCCTGGTAACTGAGGCATTCCTGTATGCTTTTTTTTAAAGTAAAAATCTAATGTTATATTCGCAAGAAAGCAAAATCTTTCAGTTTAGTAGTGACGCAGTGACCAGCCAACCCACAACTCTATATGCCTTTTAATGTTAGAAAAGGTCCTAGTCTTTTCTGTCAAAGACAGCAAAGTTTGAAAATATACTTCCTAGGCTGGCTGAGTAGCTCAGCTGGTTAAGAGCTTGCTCAAGAGTGCGAGCTCTGAGCAACAGGGTCGCCGGTTCGATTCCCACATGGGCCAGTGAGCTGCGCCCCAGCTGAGCTGCTGCTGAGCTGCCAACAGGTGGGTGGATGGCTCAGCTGGTGAGAGCACATGCCCCTAACAACAAAGCTGCTGGTTCAACTCCCACATGGGATGGTGGGCTAGGCCCACCTACAACTAAGATTGAAGGACCACAACTTGTCTGTTCCCCTTCCCTGATTTCCCAACACTGTTTCCCTTCCCTAATTCCCCAATAAAATCTTTAAAAAAATAAAAATGAAAAATAAAAAATAAAAATATACTTTCTCTTTTTCACTATTGTTTAGTAGTTCCAGTTAAAAATGTACTTTCTCACTATTGTCTAATAGTTCCTCATTTTCAAGCTTACCTAATCTTGTAACTAGGCAGATCTTGCTTTTTATTAACCATCGGTTTAGATTGTAAGGTCACACTCTCACCAACAGAGTACAACATAGTGGAACCTGTGTGAGGGATAAAAACTGAGTGGACTTCCCACTCAGTGTGCTTCTTAGACGGGCTTATGGTGGCTCCGCACTCTTCTGCAGAAATCAAGTTCGCCTTGCTGAGTTACTTTTGACTTCATGTGTCTTTATTTGTGACACGGCTAAAATCTATTCCCAACAGTTAATAAAGCTGACAAATAATAGTGCTGTAGCCCCTACTTTAAAATGCTTTAAAGTAGGTGCAATATAATGGGAAGTTTTTAAGCTGTGATTTTAACTTTTAAAAAATAGGTAGTAGGAATACACAATAAAATTTCAAAATATATAAATGGTATATATAGGTCTTCCAGTCTATTCCTGTCTCCCTACTGCCTAGTTATGCTCCTCAGACGCAACCATTTCTCTTATTTTCCTGTGTACTTCCAGAGGTGGCCTGTACATTGTATTTATTTCTAATGTTTATTTCATTCATTTATTTATTTTAGATGACTCCAGAATTGATGATAAAAGCATGTACTTTTTACACTGGACATTTAGTAAAAACCCACTTTTGGTAAGAATGTGATTTTTATATTCTATTTATTTCTCTTTGTGTTCTCATTCTTTTTCTTTCTTTCTTTCTTTTTTTTTTTTTAATTGGGGAATTGGGGAAGGGGACCAGCCAAGTTATTGTTCTTCAATCTTAGTTGTGGAGGTCTCCAGTTGCCATCTGGCTGACCATAGGCAGCTCATGACCTCTAAGCTCAAGGTGCTGTGTTCAATCTTAGTTGCAGGTGGGTGTAGCCACCATCCCATGTGGGAGTTGAACCAACAGCCTTGTTGTTAAAAGCACACGCTCTATCCACTGAGTCATCAGGGTGGCAGCTCAGCTCAAGGTGCCAAGTTCAGTCTTAGCTGCGGGTGGGCATAGCCCACCATCGAACAGGCAGTCTTGTTGTTAGGAGCATGTGCTCTCACCAGCTGAGCCATCCTGTCACCTGTTGGCAGCTCAGGAGCAGCTCAGCTCAGGTGCAGCATCACTGGCCCACGTGGGAATTGAACCGGCGGCCCTGTTGCTCAGAGCTCGAGCTCTTAGCGAATTCTTAACCAATTGAGCCACTCAGCAGGCCCTTGTGTTCTCATTCTTGATGGTCTCTATATGACAAAAGTTCACTTTTGCTAGGTAGGCTGATTTTATCTATTTAATCAAGTCGCCATTTATTTATTTGTTTATTTAATATTTAATTGGCTGTACTTGGTTAAAATATGTTCTTTATTTCTTCAAGGTATCACTTTGTCTTTTTTTTAAATAAAACTTCAAAATTGAAAATATAGGTCCATAATTCCCTTACCTGAAAACCTAAGAGTCAGATATGCTTTGGGATTTAGAATTTTTTTTTAATCTTAGAAAGGTACTCTCTGTACATTCTGTGTATTATGTAACATCTTTAGTAGTGTCTGGGGTGACATGCTGGAACCAAACCAAACATATTTGAACATAGATACATGCATATGTGTGTGTGTGTGTGTGTGTGTGTGTGTGTGTGTGTGTGTATTCTTACTAAGTGAAATGAAGAAAGACTATAAACAGCCATGTGTCAGATCCAGAGAGATTTTGATGCAAAATTAGTTTAGGTCAGGCCTAGTTTTGCCTCTAAATAGGTTATGAGAAAACTTTTGGATTTAAGATTTTTCTGGGCTTTAGAAATGTAGAAAAGGGAAGTGCAAGCTCAAAGGAAATGCAAGGACTGGCTGGAAATAAAGCAATAAACATAATTTAGCAATTTCTTTCTATGCTGTGGCTTTTGAGGAGATAAAGGAGCTATTACTTTTTCTTCCTTTCAATTTTGTAATGTATTGGCGTAACATCAAAATGATATTTTCTGTATTTTCTGCCTATAGCACCTGGAAAGACATCGCAAAACCTCGCATATATGAAAATCACTTTCTGGCTGAAAAAATGGAAAGAGCCATGAAATATCACAATTTCAGACTTCAAAAATATGTATTTCGTCATTGGCACTCTTATGTGAAAGGTCAAATAGAAAAAATTAAAGGTAAATCCTTACATAGTAGCAATTATTTTTTATATTCCTGTATTCAAAGAATCAAGTAACTTTATAGTCAAGCATAGTTTATACTAGTGGGTCGTTGGGAAAGTCATGAGTATTTTTCTATGTTTTTCAATGCAAAAATGGGTCATTACTTTCCCGACAACCCAATAGATAATTTATTATTATTTTTACATCTAGAAAATTGTCATGAAATATAAAGCCACTAATTTAAAGTATTGAATGAGATTTGTCTCAAAGGGTTTTATTGTAACAAAACCCAGCTATATTTTAAATTAAATTTATTGGGATAACATTGGTTCCTAAAATTATGTTTCATGTGTACAATTCTATAATACATCATCTAAATATTGCATTGTGAGCTCACCACCCAGAGTCATTTCTCCTTCTATCACCATATATTTGACCCTTTTTTCCCTCTTCTACCATCCCCTCTTCCACCTTACCCTCTGGTAACCAGTAAACTGTTGTCTGTGTCTATGAGTTTTTGTTTCTTTGAAGCCAGGCATATTTAAAATAAAATCCTATATATATATTTGTGATGTACATACTAATATAAATATAAACAGGGATCTACTATCAGCTTTTTCACATCATAAAGAACTGGTATATTATAGATAGGTACCAAAATTGACTATTTTTCTTAGAGCTCTGTATTCCTTATAGATATTTCATTTAATGGATACATGAAGAAACGTAAAAATCATTTTCTTTTACTTAAACCCTTAATAGTTGTAATGAGTGGACAGTGCACTTAGGTGATCTTAGGAGCAGGGATAGAGAGCTTCAGCTTTTTGCTTAGATTTTATACAGCTCATCAAATATTGATTTGTTCATGACTGCTGCAGATCAGAGAATCATTTCCTTTTTTTTAAGCTGAGCCATCCTGCCACCTGTTGGTAGCTCAGTGGCTGCTCAGCTCGGGCCGGGAATCAAACTGCTGTTGCTCAGAGCTCGAACTCTTGAGCGAGCTCTTAACCAACTGAGCCACTCTGCTGGCCCTGAATTATTTCCTTTTGATTGGCTATTACTGGTATCTCAGTCAGAGTGGATTCTCCAAAGGTTTTAGCATAAGGGGAATGTGCCTCTATCTCTGAGAGGAAGCAATTGGTTGCAGCTAAGAAGCCACTGCTCTCTGTTAATGGTGTCCCCAGGCCTGCCTTAGTCATTTTCCTTTCTGGCCTGGCCCCTGTATTTAAGCTTTGGACCCCTGGTTAAATCTATATATATATATTTAGTTATATTTAGCAATATATATATATATATATATATATATATATATATATATATATATTTAGCAATCTATTTAATCATAGGGCATTTAACCAAATCAGAATACTACCTCATGATTGCATTTCTATGAATAAGTTGGGAAGTTCTGGTTTTATAAAAAAAAAAATAGAAAAAAGAAATGAAATGATTTATCTTGAAATTTTATTTCATCTTAATTTCTAAGGACAAAGGTGATGTTTACAGGTTAATAAAGTCTCCGGGGTACTATACTACTTTATGAAGTAATTAATTTCAGTTATAATTAAAATCAAACAAAACCATCAGACGCAACATTGGTTCATATTATAAACATGATAAGATATTAAATACTTTCTTTTGGAAACATCTTCAACTATATACACTAATCTAATAAATTTTCTTCAGATATACTATTGCGGATAAAACAGATATACTACTCTACCAGGCTAATAACCATCCTAACTAAATGGAGGGAAAAAGCAAGATATAAGTATAAAAAGAGAGAAGATGAGCTGGTAAAGTACATTGGAAACTTAATTTTTTTAGAAACTAAAATTTGCTGTTATGTTGATGTTGATTCAGATAATAATGCTATGTCTAGAAAATACTAAAATCCTGAATATTATTTACTTTTGATGGGGTCCTTGTTCTTTTAATAAATTAATAATTTAAATTTCACTTCAGCTACCCAAAACATTTCCTAATAAATTCTGTTTCATTTCAACTATGAACATCAAGGAAAAATCTTTTAACATTTTGTTTAAATTTATTGATAAAGATATTAAGATTTTTGTTTAAGCAAGTGAATATACATGTCTAAAATGGAAGAGAAACTATTTGATATGATTATAATAGAGAAATGATAAAGATGGAATAAATTGATTTTTTCTAGATAAGATTGTTATTTATTATTTTTCAACATTCAATTTAATAAATTATCTTAATATTAAATTATTTTTAAAATTGCTAAATTTAAAGGCTCATTCTTAATGGGGGCACCCAGTAGGAATTAAAGCAATTAAAAAAGAGGGCTCAAGCAAACTCTCCCAAACTTAAAAATATCTCTAGTTTGCTTAAGCTTTTAGTGTATGATTATTTAATGTTTTAGAGTATTCACAGTAACTGCTTGGGATTAGACATATAAATCTTCTGGAAATTTTTTTAGTTACAGTATTTAGTAGGTAATGTGTTATTGATATTCTTTGAAAATAAATACAAAGTTGGGATAAGTAGAAAAGAGAAAAATAGGAAGAAATTAAACCCTTTGTTTTGTGGTTGCCCCGTGGATGGCAGGATCAATGCCTCCTCTTCCAAATTGGTACAGATGTTGAGACTGATGATACCACACATGGACCAAGAGGGTGTGAAAAGATTTAATACTCACATAGTACTTGAAACAGTGCTGGAGCCCATAGTGGATACTGAGAGGCCTAAAGCATAGTTTTTGGTCCTAGAAGTTTATCATCTACTGGTATTGAACTGGCATTCTTGCAGGATGTCCTCTAGCATTTGGCTTTTGTGGACTACATTTTCAGCTTTGCTAGTTAAACACTTGTACTTTGGGTACCACTGTTTTAAGCCTTCTCATTCCATGTTGTCCACTACTTTGTATACTAAACTACAATTTTGACCCCAGCCCTCCATGCCTGATCATTAATTGTCTAATGGTGAAATAAGTAACTGTACATACCAGCCTGCCCCTTTTACTCCCCCTCACACTGAACACCCTTGAGAGTAGATAGCATTGTTCTCTTAACCATCCTCATACACTGAGCATAATGTTTTGCACTCTGTAGTTGATATACATTAATATGTAATAATGTATATTATATGTAAAATAACAGTATTATCTTTAATATGGTTGTGTGTTATATAGTTAATTGGATGTTTAGGAAAATGTTTTCTTCTAGCTATGTGATTTCATGGCCTCACAATCATCCTGCATTTACTTTAGTGGAGTGAGGATGGCAGGTGTGTGCTGGGAGAAGGAAACACTTCTGTGTGCTAGTTCTCCAACACATGCTCTTTCTTAGGCTCTAATATGTGTGTGTGTGTATATATATATATATATATATATATATATATATATTAAAACAAAATTGTGTGTGTCTGTGTGTGTGTGAGTGAAATATTTCTTTATTCTCAGGACGTTTTCCTTGATTATGCAGTTTTCAGGAGGGTATGAAAAGTTAAAATGGGGACTTCTTGTAATGATAAATCAGGCAAACCCCCAAATTCTTTCCTTCTGACTCTTCTTTTTATTTCCATGCCAACCACCTCCCTTCCACACCCCCAAATACCAGTTTTATCATGACAAGAGCCTTGATTCTGTGGGCTTCTGCTTCCTCATCTACAAAACAGGAGGCTGGACCATGCCTTCAAAGTGGCTGCCTGTACCAGTGTTGTATGACAACCATTGGAAATGGTCTATAATGCTTTGATGGTTCTGAGAATTAAACATGCTCTGGACAATGATAGTTTATGTAATGATGATGATAATAATAAATAAGGTTTAATGGGTGCTGTCATTGTGCTTATATATATCATTTCATTGAATCCTTATGAAAATTCCATGGAAAATGTAAATTATTTTCATGGCAGCTGTTAAAACATGAAGTTCAGTTGAAGAAATGGAGAAACAAGATAAAATTCAACAGATCTGGAAAACAATCCATTCCTCCTGAACCAGACCTGTCTGAGGTCTCTCTTGTAGGTGAGATTCATGAATGTGACATTTCACTGTTACCGGAAAGAGCAGTATTGCAGGTTCGTATTAATTTATATATCTTAACTAGTTATTTTCACAACGTTTGTTTAAAGAGTGGTTTTATGAACCTTACATCAATGATGTAAGCCATATTTTGAAGAAACATATTTTTTACAACTAGCTGTGCGCTATCTCATATTTTTGGAGGGTTTTCATTTGGATGGCTATAAGATAAATATAAATAAAAAATGGAGAAACTAGGGCCTGCTGAGTGGCGCGTTGGTTGAGAGCTGGCTTGGGACTCCAGCTCTGAGCAGCAGGGCCCTGGTTCGGATCCCACATGGGGTCCAGTGACACTGCCCTCTACAGCTAAGATGTTGAATAACAGCTCAACCTGGAGCTGGGCTGCCGTGAGTCGCCGGTGACGGCGCAGGCTGCAGCCCCTGTGGCAGTGGGTTGCCATGGGCTACCGTGTGTGGCTGGCAGCCAGTGTGAGCTGCCAAGAGCCGCCGTGAGCGGCCGTCCAGAGGTCGGCGACAGATCTGCCTCACCCAGGAAGAGCGCGATGATAATAATACCAACATGGACCAGTGAAGCAATGTCCTCCACAACTAGACAGAAGAACAAAAGGACAGCAACTTGTCTGTTCCTCTTCCCCCAATTCCCCAGCACTGTTCCCCTCCCCCAATTCCCCAATAAAATCTTTAAAAAAAAATGGAGAAATTAAAACTATAGGGAATAAGAATGAAAGGAATGCTTTTTCTTCCTTCCTTCTTTAAACATATGTTGTCATTTAAGGTAACTGGATTTTAGATACCCCAGCACTTACCTTTTAATCTCTAATTCCTAACCCTTTAATCTTAATGTTATGCCTCCACTCTGGAATGTGAATGGGGTTCTCTTATTGCAACTTTCAATTAGTTAAAATATTTATGCATATCATCTTTCTTCCTTAGATTGTAAATTCATAAAAACAGGAATCATTTATCTGTATCTTACAACTCGTTGAACTGATCTCTGAAAAATAAGTCATAATTCCAACTACAGGTTATATTCTGTCCTATTTTGATAGATAAGTAATTTCAAATGTTTGGGACTGCGTGACAAATCATGGAAGAGTCATAAATATCACCTTATTCTGGGTGATGGCAGCTTTACATTATAAAACCCCACGTATTAAATCCACCATTCTAAATGTACAGAATTGGGGGGGGGGACAAGATCTATATCTAATCTTGTACTTTATGTATAGCATCCAGTTAGGATAAGAATATTTTTTACCATTTTTTCCTCTTTATAAATTGCCTGCTCATATCTTATTCTTTTTTTTTTTTTTTTAGATTTTATTGGGGAATTGGGGAAGGGAACATTGTGTTTTTCCAGGACCCATCAGCTCCAAGTCAAGCTGTCCTTCAATCTTAGTTGTGGAGGCACAAGCTCAGCTCCAAGTCCACTCGCTGTTTTCAATCTAGTTGCGAGGGGAGCAGCCCTCCATTCCATGTGAAAGTCGAACCGGCAATCTTTTTGTTAAGAGCACACGTTCTCACCAGCTGAGCCATCCGGCCACCCATTGGCAGCTCAGTGACAGCTCAGCAACAGCTCAGCTCAGGTGCAGCTCACTGGCCCATGTGGGAATCGAATAGGCAACCCTGTTGCTCAGAGCTCGCACTAACCAACTGAGCTACCCGGCCGGCCCCTATTATTTTTTTTAAAATTTGAATTCCTATATTTTTTTACTAGTTTGGAATAGCTCTTTATATATTGGTAATAAGATCCCTTTACTGGAATATATTTGAGATTTTTCCCCCCCCACATTTGATGTTTGCTTCTAATTTTGCCTGTGGAGTCTTTGATGAGAGAAATTTTAAAGCTTTATATAATAAAATCTGTCGCTTTTGTCCTAATTATTTCTCTTTTTGTGTCTTATTAGTATGTCATTCTTAGCTCTTTTTCTAAGCCATATCACACTTTCTTCAGTTATGCAGCTGTTGTTTTTTTTGTTTTTTTGTTTTTCTTGTCTTTGAACTCCTATGCCTTTTAAAAAATTTTTATTGGGGAACAGCCATGGTAATTGGTTACACATTACTTTCATGTTACAATGGCATAGTTGACTAGAGATGGTGCAGCTCACAGTGGCCCATGCGGGAATTGAACTGGCAACCTTGGTGTTATCAGCACCATGCTCTAACCAACTGAGCTAACCGGTCACCCCCTAAAGTCCTTATCCTTTGATTGCTAATGTTTCTTTTTTTACTTTATCAGTGGCTGCTCTAGGGTTTACAATATTCGGTTTCAACTTATCACAGTTTATGCCTTCAAATAGTTTTCTATCACTTCACATATAATGTAAGAACCTAACAAGAGTATGCTTTCATTTTCCCTCTCCTGTGCTTCATGCTATTATTGCTATGCATTTTATTTCTATGTATTTATAAACTCTGTAACTTAATTTTGCTTTAAACAGTCAATTATATTTTACCCAGTATATATATATATATTTTTAACAATCTCAAACTTACATAAAAGTTGCAAAGAACTGTTTTTCCTGAACAAGTTGAGGGTAAGTTGCTGACATGATACCCCATCACCCTGTGGCGTCCCGCATGACAAGGGCAGTGAGAGAACGAGAGGGGGCGGCAAAGGGTTAAAAAAGAAAAGAAACTGCAGCCAAGAGTTAAATGAGAGCCAGGCCAAGGGTGTCCAGCCTCACAGGACTGACAGCCCCGAATCGGGCCAACAGGTAGCTTTTATTTCTCCACATACCTGGAAGTAGCATTGTTCCCTCCACAGCCTGTGAGTCTCATTCCTGAGAACTTGCTCATGCCAGATTACCCATGCGTGCAAGCTGCTATTACCGAAGGTCTGCCCACGGAGATCAGACAAATGCTCTGACTTCACACACCCGTAAGCGTAAGACCCCAGGGAGATAAGATTATTATGCTGAGGACGGATACTATCACATCATCAGGTCACTTCCCAAGCAGGTTGCGGAAAGGAATGTAGCTACAGAGGTAGAAGACCTCCAGTCTCTTTGGGGGTGGTTGAGGACCTATGCCCACTTCCATCAGCCCCGAGATTTCTGCTGATGGTCCCCATGCTACTGTGCCTGTCTTAGTTTGTACCTTTCTCAAGGAATCTTACCTATCATTGGCTAACCAGCCATCTTTTGGGGCCAAACAGGGAGATGCAAGGTGTATGAGCAGTGTTCTCAAAAAGGTCAGTTTAGGGGTAAGCGCGGGGGGACAGACGGCTGGACAGCTGCGTGGCAACATCACCCCTGAATTTTATTGGTGTATTTCCTAATAAGAAGGGCATTCGTTTACAGACAGCCAGTAAAATCCTCAGACCTAATTCAGGGTTCTCCACTTGTCCTAGTAATGTCCCAGTAATGCAAAAGGATCTATTTCAGAGTCACACACAATTGATTGCTATGTCTCGTTCAGCCTACAGCTATTCCTTAGTCTTTCTTTGATTTTCATAACCTTGACATGAAGATTAAACCAGTTTTATTGTAGAATGTCTCAGTTTAAGCTTATTTTAGGTTTCCTCAAGCATGTCTTCAGGTGATGCATTTTTGTTAGAAATACCGCAGCTGTCGTGCTGTGCTCTTCTCATTGCATCCTATCCGTGGCACGGGTAGGATTTGCTGTAATTGGTGATGCTCACTTTGATCACTTGATTAATGTGGTGTCTGCCAAGCTTCTCCTCTATTCAATTTCTGCCTTTGTAATTGACATGCTTTTTGTGGGTAGTTACTTTAAAATTATATAAACATTCCCATTCCTCACCAAATTCTGTTTGTTTACATCAGCATGGTCTCATAGCTTTCTATTGACTCAATGGGCTATAATCCATTACTATCACTGTTTATTTTGGTGTTCAGATTTTCCCAGTTTGGACAGTGGGAGTCTTTCAAGTTGCTTCTGTGTCCTTTTGACAGGCAGCCATCATCCTTTGAGCACTTTCTTACTTTGTAGCACAGCATGATGTCCCAGCCACATCTTGTCCTTGCCCCACTAGGTAAGTTATTTCTTCAGGATTCCCTGAGTCCTTTTTAATGGAAATTGTAATGGAAACCAAATCTGAGCACTACTTGTGTTCATTAACATGGGAGCAGTGCTTCTGTAATACTTTCTCAGTAGATACACCCAGAGACTGTAAGTACTGAAAACCTAAATCCAATGGCACGTGGGTACTTCCAGTTCCAAATGAGCACCACATGGCTCATTTCTAGTTTTCTCCCTTTCCATATCTTCGATGTCCTCCACCAGTAAGAGACTCCCAGCTCTCATTATTACTACATGCACTTATTTGCTCACTCCCCCATGTGTAAACAGTCTCATGCATGGCTGCCCCTGCTCCCTCCCTTTGTGAATATCTTCGTCCTGCTTAGGCTTTGACATCCCTTAGCAGGCCACCCTCTTGCAGAGAGGCCCCTCTCACACTGCCTGGCCTCTGACATCCTGTGCCAGTTGTTTCCCCCCCATGTACTTGCCTTCCTAACTTTGTTTGGGATGAAACACCCTGCACAGAGTGCCTTCCTCCATAGACGCACTCTTTCCCCTATCAGGCTCTGGCAGCCATGCATTGGCGGCTCCTCTTTGGGGATGCCCTCTTTACACTGTGTGGGCTCTTTACCCTGTGCTATTTCCCTCACCCCCACCCCCACCCCCATGGCCCTTTCCACAGCCCACTTGGCCCCTGGTTTCTTACACAGGGATTCCCTCCTGGTCCCTCTCAGGCTCCAATATTGTATCCTAGGTTATCCTTCCATGTGGACGGATGCCCTTCTACCCTGCTTGCTCTCTAACTGTGCGGGGAATTGTTTCACTACCTAGAGGTTTTATTTGATTCATTTAAAAGATTTCCACTACTTTCCTTACTTATTAAGTTCATTTTTCTTTTAAATCTTTGAATGCTTTTATAATACCTGTTTTAAAGTATTTGTCTGCTAGTTCTATTATTCCTATAATTTCTCTCTTTACTTTTCTATTTTTTAATTATAGTTGACATACAATATTATATTAGTTTCAGGTGTACAACATAGTGATTAGACACTTATATAACTTATGAAATGATTACCCTGATAAATATAGTACCCACCTGACACCATACATAGTTATTATAATTTTATTGAATATATTCCCTATGTTGTACTTTACATCCCTGTGATTGTTTTTATAACTGGCAATTTGTACATCTTAAACTCTTTCCCCCCTTTCACCCAATTTCTTCAGTTACCCTCCCATCTGGCAATCATCAAAATGTTCTCTGTATCTATGAATTTATTTGTTTTGTTTGTTTATTTATTTTGTGTTTTAGATTCCACATATAAGTGAAATTGTATGGTATGTGTCTTTCTCTGTTTGACTTATTTCACTTAGCATAATACCCTCTATGTCCGTCCATGTTGTCACAAATAGCAATATTTCATTCATTTTTTATGGCTGAATAATATTCCATTGTATATATGTATCACTTCTTTATCCAGTCATCTTTTTTTTTTAAGGATTTTTTTTTTAATTGGAGAATTGGGGGATGGGAACAGTGCTGGGGAATTGGGGGAAGGAGAACAGACAAGTCGCTTCAGTCTAGTTGTGGAGGACGTTGCTTCACTGGCCCAAGCTGGCACCATCATTGCGCTCTTCCCAGGTGAGGCAGATCAGTCGCCG